>NC_048577.1:25619414-25784471 GCF_013265735.2 Oncorhynchus mykiss
TTTGCGACCTTTTGCCACATTTCACGCTTCAAACATAAAGATATAAAACTGTATTTTTTTGTGAAGAATCAACAAGAAGTGGGACACAATCATGAAGTGGAACGACATTTATTGGATATTTCAAACTTTTTTAACAAATCAAAAACAGAAAAATTGGGCGTGCAAAATTATTCAGCCCCCTTAAATTAATACTTTGTAGCGCCACCTTTTGCTGCGATTACAGATGTAAGTCGCTTGGGGTATGTCTCTATCAGTTTTGCACATCGAGAGACTGACATTTTTTCCCATTCCTCCTTGCAAAACAGCTCGAGCTCAGTGAGGTTGGATGGAGAGCATTTGTGAACAGCAGTTTTCAGTTCTTTCCACAGATTCTCGATTGGATTCAGGTCTGGACTTTGACTTGGCCATTCTAACACCTGGATATGTTTATTTTTGAACCATTCCATTGTAGATTTTGCTTTATGTTTTGGATCATTGTCTTGTTGGAAGACAAATCTCCGTCCCAGTCTCAGGTCTTTTGCAGACTCCATCAGGTTTTCTTCCAGAATGGTCCTGTATTTGGCTCCATCCATATTCCCATCAATTTTAACCATCTTCCCTGTCCCTGCTGAAGAAAAGCAGGCCCAAACCATGATGCTGCCACCACCATGTTTGACAGTGGGGATGGTGTGTTCAGCTGTGTTGCTTTTACGCCAAACATAACGTTTTGCATTGTTGCCAAAAAGTTCAATTTTGGTTTCATCTGACCAGAGCACCTTCTTCCACATGTTTGGTGTGTCTCTCAGGTTGCTTGTGGCATACTTTAAACAACACTTTTTATGGATATCTTTAAGAAATGGCTTTCTTCTTGCCACTCTTCCATAAAGGCCAAATTTGTGCAATATACGACTGATTGTTGTCCTATGGACAGAGTCTCCCACCTCAGCTGTAGATCTCTGCAGTTCATCCAGAGTGATCATGGGCCTCTTGACTGGATCTCTGATCAGTCTTCTCCTTGTATGAGCTGAAAGTTTAGAGGGACGGCCAGGTCTTGGTAGATTTGCAGTGGTCTGATACTCCTTCCATTTCAATATTATCGCTTGCACAGTGCTCCTTGGGATGTTTAAAGCTTGGGAAATCTTTTTGTATCCAAATCCGGCTTTAAACTTCTTCACAACAGTATCTCGGACCTGCCTGGTGTGTTCCTTGTTCTTCATGATGCTCTCTGCGCTTTTAACGGACCTCTGAGACTATCACAGTGCAGGTTCATTTATACGGAGACTTGATTACACACAGGTGGATTGTATTTATCATCATTAGTCATTTAGGTCAACATTGGATCATTCAGAGATCCTCACTGAACTTCTGGAGAGAGTTTGCTGCACTGAAAGTAAAGGGGCTGAATAATTTTGCACGCCCAATTTTTCAGTTTTTGATTTGTTAAAAAAGTTTGAAATATCCAATAAATGTCGTTCCACTTCATGATTGTGTCCCACTTGTTGTTGATTCTTCACAAAAAAATACAGTTTTATATCTTTATGTTTGAAGCCTGAAATGTGTCAAAAGGTTGCAAAGTTCAAGGGGGCCGAATACTTTCGCAAGGCACTGTATCTACCTACCTCATCCCCATACTGGTATTTATTTATTTATTTTGCTCCTTTGCACCCCAGTATCTCAACTTCTGCCGATCTACCATTCCAGTGTTTAATTGCTTTATTGTAATTACTTCGCCACCATGGCCTATTTATTTTCTTAACTTACCTCATTTGCACTCACTGTATATAGACTTTTTGTTTTCTTTTGTTCTACTGTATTACTGACTGTATGTTTTGTTTATTACGTGTAACTCTGTGTTGTTGTATGTGTCAAATTGCTATCCGTTATCTTGGCCAGGTCGCAGTTGCAAATGAGAACTTGTTCTCAACCCAGCCTACCTGGTTAAATAAACGTAAAATACATTTTTAAAATAAAAAAATAAACAGCGAGTAACAGCAGTGTACAAAACAAATGGGGGGTTTGTCAATGTAATACTCCGGTGGCCATTTGATTAATGGTTCAGGACCTCGGCGTTACTCTGGACCCTGATCTCTCTTTTGAAGAACATATCAAGACCATTTCAAGGACAGCTTTTTTCCATCTACGTAACATTGCAAAAATCAGAAACTTTCTGTCCAAAAATGATGCAGAAAAATTAATCCATGCTTTTGTCACTTCTAGGTTAGACTACTTCAATGCTCTACTTTCCGGCTACCCGGATAAAGCACTAAATAAACTTCAGTTAGTGCTAAATACGGCTGCTAGAATCCTGACTAGAACCAAAAAATGTGATCATATTACTCCAGTGCTAGCCTCTCTACACTGGCTTCCTGTCAAAGCAAGGGCTGATTTCAAGGTTTTACTGCTAACCTACAAAGCATTACATGGGCTTGCTCCTACCTATCTCTCTGATTTGGTCCTGCCGTACATACCTACACGTACGCTACGGTCACAAGACGCAGGCCTCCTAATTGTCCCTAGAATTTCTAAGCAAACAGCTGGAGGCAGGGCTTTCTCCTATAGAGCTCAATTTTTATGGAACGGTCTGCCTACCCATGTCAGAGACGCAAACTCGGTCTCAACCTTTAAGTCTCTACTGAAGACTCATCTCTTCAGTGGGTCATATGATTGAGTGTAGTCTGGCCCAGGAGTGGGAGGGTGAACGGAAAGGCCCTGGAGCAACGAACCGCCCTTGCTGTCTCTGCCTGGCCGGTTCCCCTCTTTCCACTGGGATTCTCTGCCTCTAACCCTATTACAGGGGCTGAGTCACTGGCTTTACTGGGGCTCTCTCATGCCATCCCTGGAGGGGGTGCGTCACCTGAGTGGGTTGAGTCACTGATGTGGTCATCCCACCCCCCCCCCCCCCCCCCCTTGGGTTGTGCCGTGGCGGAGGTCTTTGTGGGCTATACTCAGCCTTGTCTCAGGATGGTAAGTTGGTGGTTGGAGATATCCCTCTAGTGGTGTGGGGGCTGTGCTTTGGCAAAGTGGGTGGGGTTATATCCTTCCTGTTTGGCCCTGTCCGGGGGTGTCTCGGAGTGGGCCACAGTGTCTCCTGACCCCTCCTGTCTCAGCCTCCAGTATTTATGCTGCAGTAGTTGTGTCAGTAGTTGTGTCAGTAGTTGTGTCGGGGGGCTAGGGTCAGTTTGTTATATCTGGAGTACTTCTCCTGTCCTATTCGGTGTCCTAAGTGTGCGTTCTCTAATTCTCTCCTTCTCTCTTTCTCTCTCTCGGAGGACCTGAGCCCTAGGACCATGCCCCAGGACTACCTGACATGATGACTCCTTGCTGTCCCCAGTCCACCTGGCTGTGCTGCTGCTCCAGTTTCAACTGTTCTGCCTTATTATTATTCGACCATGCTGGTCATTTATGAACATTTGAACATCTTGGCCATGTTCTGTTATAATCTCCACCCGGCACAGCCAGAAGAGGACTGGCCACCCCACATAGCCTGGTTCCTCTCTAGGTTTCTTCCTGGGTTTTGGCCTTTCTAGGGAGTTTTTCCTAGCCACCGTGCTTCTACGCCTGCATTGCTTGCTGTTTGGGGTTTTAGGCTGGGTTTCTGTACAGCACTTTGAGATATCAGCTGATGTAAGAAGGGCTATATAAATAAATTTGATTTGATTTGATTAATAGGGTTTGAGGCAGAGAATCCCAGTGGAGAGAGGGGAACCGGCCAGGCAGAAACAGCAAGGGCGGTTCGTTGCTCCAGTGCCTTTCCGTTCACCTTCACATTCCTGGGCCAGACTAGACTCAATCATAGGACCTACTGAAGAGATGAGTCTTCAATAAAGACTTAAAGGTTGAGACCAAGTCTGCATCTCTCACATGGGTAGGCAGACCATTCCTGCCTCCAGCTGTTTGCTTGGAAATTCTAGGGACAGTTAGGAGGCCTGCGTCTTGTGACCGTAGCGAACGTGTAGGTATGGACGGCAGGACCAAATCGGAAAGATAGGTAGGAGCAAGTCAATGTAATGCTTTGTAGGTTAGTAGTAAAACCTTAATCAGTCCTTGCCTTAACAGGAAGCCAGTGTAGAGACGCTAGCACTGGAATAATATGATCACATTTTGGGGTTCTAGTCAAGATGTGTTTAGCACTAACTGAAATGTATTTAGTGCCTTATCTGGGTAGCTGGAAAGTAGAGCATTGCAGTAGTCTAACCTAGAAGTGTCAAAATCATGGATTAATCTTTCTGCGTCATTTTTGGACAGAAAGTTTCTGATTTTTGCAATATTACGTAGATGGAAAAAAGCTGTCCTTGAAACAGTCTTGATATGTTCGCCAAAAGAGAGATCAGTGTCCAGAGTAACGGCGAAGTCCTTTACAGTTTCATTTGAGACGACTGTACAACCATCAAGATTAATTGTCAGATTCAACAGAAGATCTCTTTGTTTCTTGGGACCTAGAACAAGCATCTCTGTTTTGTCCGAGTTTAAAAGTATTACGTTTACAGCCATCCACTTCCTTATGTCTGAAACACAGGCTTCCAGCGAGGCCAATTTTGGGGCTTCACCATGTTTCATTGAAATGTACAGCTGTGTGTCATCCACAAAGCAGTGAAAGTTAACATTATGTTTTCGATTGACATCACCAAGAGATAAAATATATAGTGAAAACAATAGTGGTCCTAAAACGGAACCTTGAGGAACACCAAAATGTACAGTTGATTTGTCAGAGGACAAACCATCCACAGAGACAAACCGATGTCTTTCTGACAGAAAAGATCTAAACCAGGCCAGAACTTGTCCGTGTAGACCAATTTGGGTTTCCAATCTCTCCAAAAGAATGTGGTGATCGATGGTATCAAAAGCATCACTAAGATCTAGGAGCACGAGGACAGATGCAGAGCCTCGGTCTGATGCCATTAAAAGGTAATTTACCACCTACACAAGTGCAGTCTCAGTGCTATGATGGGGTCTAAAACCAAAGCAGGAAGTACCAGTGACTTGCTCAATACGGAAGTGGTCAGATGACGCAGATGCTAAGCTAAAGGACTGTTTTGCTAGCACAGACTGGAATAGGTTCCGGGATGCATCCGATGGCATGGAGGAGTATACCACATCAGTTGCCGGCTCATCAATAGGTGCATTAATGACGTTGTCCCCCACATTGACCGTACATGCCCCAACCAGAAACCATGGATTACAGACAACATCCTCACTGAGCTAAAAGGTAGAGCTGCCACTTTTAAGGAGCGGGACTCTAACCCGGATGCTTATAAGAAATCCTGCTATGTCCTCGGACAAACCATAAAACAGGCAAAGTGTAAATACAGGCCTAAGATTGAATCCTATTACACTGGCTCCAACACTTGTCGGATGTGGCAGGGCTTGCAAACTACTATGGACAAAGGGAAGCCCAGCAGAGAGCTGCCCAATGACAACCAGACAAGCTAAATTACTTCTATACGCGCTTAGAGGAAAGCAACACTGAAGCATGCGTGAGAGCACCAGCTGTTCAGGACGACTGTGTGATCATGCTCGCCATAGTCAATGTGAGTAAGTCCTTTAAACAGGTCAACATTCACAAGGCTACAGGGCCAGACGGATTACCAGGACTTGTACTCCGAGCATGTGCTGATCAACAGGCAAGTGTCTCCACTGACATTTTCAACCTCTCCTTGGCCGAGTCTGTAATACCAACATGTTTCAAGCAGACCACCATAGTCCCTGTGCTCAAGAATACCAAGGTAACCTGCCTAAATTACTACAGACTCACGTCTGTAGCTATGAAGGGCTTTGAAAGGCTGGTCATGGCTCACATCAACACCATCAATCCCATAAACCTTAGACCCACCCAAATTTGCATACCGCCCATACAGATCTACAGATTACACAATCTCTATTGCACTCAACACTGCCCATTCCCACATGGACAAAAGGAACACCTACGCCCCTCAAACTTTTTTTACGCTGCTGCTACACGCTGTTTATCTATTATCTATGCATAATCACTTTACCCCAACCTACATGTACATATTACCTCAATTAACCTGTGGCCCCGCACATTGAATCAGTGGTACCCCCTGTATATAGCCTCATTATTGTTATTTTTGCTCTTATTTTTTATAAATTCTTATTTAATAAAAAAAAACTAAACTCTTATTTTCCTTAACTGTATTGTTGGTTAAGGACTTGTAAGTAAGCATTTCACGTTAAGGTCTACATCTGTTGTATTCGGCGCATGCAACAAATAAAATTTGATTCAAGGGCCCTTATAGCAATTGCACTTTGACCCCAGTCAATACATTTTACATATATATATATATATATATATATAACACATTTGTCCGTGAAAGATCCTTCATGGTAATCAGAGAGGAATGAAAATAGTTGTCGACTTTTAAATAGGCTGATACAAAACCTACTTTACCTTGGGAAATGCAGGGTGTCTAATTTTGCCCCGGGGGACGCATTCTTCAGTGAGGTCCGGAGGGTTATATTTCCTAGTCGAAATCGATCCATATTTACTTTCTATTATACCTGACTGTCTAGCTTTCATTTTGGTGATTTTTAGCAAGCTGGACATAGACAAAAAAAAAAACTGTATGAATATAGGTCCATCATTTATACACAGTTTCGATTTGATTTTTTGATTTCTTTCAAAAGTATATTGAGTTCGCCTCCCCCGGTGTAACCTAATGTAGCAAGCATAAAGAGACACCTGAGCGGAGTCCCCACATAGATTGAAAATACTAGCTTTGAAATCTGGAAACATCCGCTTTCTTCCGGCCTCGCGGAAAGTGCACAGAGTGCTATGCATAAACAAAGACACACATACACACCTAACCACCCACAAACCTCATCTCCCTTAAAGTGAGACTGGGGAAATAAAAGCATATTTTGCTGAGAAACCAAGAAGAGAGGAATTGGTTGGCTATTCGTTGGCCAGGAGTCAGCTGAGAGACCACAGTGGTGGAGTGTGTCCAAAACGGTACCTTGTTCCCTATAAAGCACACTACTTAAGTAGACCGAGGCAATAAAAACTTGAGTGCACTAAATAAGGAATATGGTGCCATTTGGGACATAGCTTGAGAGTTGGGAACGATGATCTCTGAATTTTTGCATCCCAAAATAATAAAAACAGGGGAGGCGAGGCCGCAATCCCAAAAAGACGACTAAACTCCCACATCCTCTGATTATACCTCAAATAATCACTAGATCATGAAGACTTTCACTACTTATCAGACTCCGTTTTACATGAGAAGTAGGCTATCCTTCTCCTCCCAATGACAAAGTTTGTGTAATTTGTATAATTGCAATAAACTTGGTGGTTCGAGCCCTGAATGCCGATTGGCTGACAGCCGTGGTATATGAAACCGTATACCACGGGTATGACAAAACATTTTTATAATAGTAATAAAGGCACCTCGGGGGTTTTTGGTATATGGCCAATGGCTGTATCCAGGCACTCCGCGTTGCTCATATGAACAGCCCTCAGCCGTGGTATATTGGCAATATACCACACCCCTTTGTGCCTAAAACACACAAATGCTCCTTTCCCGTTTTTTCAAACCCAGCATAATAAGTAGGGAGAAATCAAGTTGAATATAAATGAAATATCTCAAAGTCAGGGTCAAGTCAAACGGGAGGAAAAATATTGCTTGTTTTTTCCATTTGGAACAATTCCTCTATAAATGCATTTGCAAGTGTCTCATTCTGTTTATTTAGGTGAAAGACAGGCTTGTTCCCACGCATGTTAGGGAGGTGTACAGGCCTTTTAAACTCTCTCACGTTTCTGCCGAGACTGTTAGTGCATGTGTGAGAGAGGACAGGGATAGTCGAGGCTCAAAGGCTCGTCATTGTTCAACACTCAACAGCAAAAATGCGGCAAATCCGCCATGTCGTCTAGTCTACACCCGCCAACTTACGCCACCAGGCAGACCATTTGCCCCAGAAAGCAATGGAAAACAAAGACTAAGCTGTTTTTGTACAAAATATTTTAATAAATATTACTTTCCAAAACAAAACAAAGACTTGCCAGGAACAACCTCCCCCCAAAAATACTTTAATTCTCAAGTTCTTAACACACTAAAGTGAAATGTACACATACTTTCTTAGATCATGATTTTCAGGGCAAACAAAAAATAAATAAAAATGTTTACAGCCTTGTGGTCTCCGTCCAATCCAGAAAGGCTATGTGTCACATGACAGTTTTACAGTGTTCTTATTGGATCTCCTCGCTTCAAGTATCTCAATGGTCGAGTTAGTTTTGCATGGCCCGGTGACCCGAATTTGCTCATTGAAGACCATTCCATTGGTCCTTAAGTGAAATCTCCACCCACCTGGGGCATCGGGTCATGCAAAACGAATTCCACCATTTATTAGAGTTCATTACCATATATGCAAAGTAATCACATACACCGAAAGTATTTTTTTTTATACAAAGGATCTAAGGACATTTTTTCCTGTTCTTGACACTTGTTATGCTGTACATTCAAACATCAGGCTACAAAAAAAAAAAAAAAAATAATCCCTTAAAAGTATTTAATTGGCAAGCAATGTGTCTGCCACATTGCGTTGTTTCAAATGGCCCTCCATGTTATTTTATCCTTTCCCCTGCCATTCCATTTCCATTTAAGAACTTACAAAATAGTCCTGGCAAATATACCATAGAAATGGTTTCAAACAGACATTGTACAAAAACATTTTTTTTTTGTGTGGACAAAAAATGGCCATCTAATTGTTCAAAAATAAACTATTATTTCAAGAACACTTTTGGCATTTATGAAACAAAGTGAGGTTCAAAAGTATTTGGACAGTGAAACATTGTTGTTTTGGTTCTGTACTCCAGCACTTTGGATTTGAAATGATTCAATGACTGAGGTTAAAGTGAAGACTGTCAGCTTTAATTTGTGGGTATTTTAATTGATTCATGTGGATGCTACCATGATTACAGAAAAACAGGAATAATTATGTGTGAGAAAGTTGAGGCATATCACACCACAAAATATGCTTTGCTCACGTTATTGGTAAGGGTGAGAGGTTAGCATGTTCTTGGTATAATCTGTGTGCTTCCAACTTTCTCACTCATCATTCACAATTATATGTAATCATGGTAGCATCCACATTAATGTAGAAGTGTTCAGAAATATTCTATTCATATTTACAATTAGTGACTCAAATGACATTAATATTTAGTTAATTTAGCAGACGCTCTTAAATCAGAGCGACTTACAGTAGTGAGTGCATACATTTTGTACTGGTTCATACTACACTACCCCCCCCCCCCTCCCCTCCTGTGGGAATCAAAACCACAACCCTGGCGTTGCAAGCGCCATACACATGGGACATTATTTACCATTCAATTGGGCAGAAAATAATCTGAAACAACAAACAGAAACTGCATCCAACAAGTTTGTAGAGTCACAAGCTTGATGTAGTCATTGCATGCCAGGAATATGGGACTAAATACTAAACTTAAACACACATCAGTGAATTTGTCCAAATGCTTTTGGTTCCTTGAAATGGGTAGACCATGTAGAAAAAGTTCATTTAAAAAAAATAAAAAAAAAATTCACACGATATGGATGAAAATACCCTCAAAGTTAAGTTGACCGTCTGCACTTTAACCTCAGTCATTGTATAATTTAAAATCCTAATTACTGTAGTACAGAGCCAAAACAAACAAATTGTCAATGTCTGTATATATTGAAACAATATTTTCAAAAATAAGGAAGTTGTAAGCTTACAAAGCTGTCAAACCTTCAAATCTAAATACATATAAATAAAAGGAATGATATTAAGGCTCTTGATTATTAAGTTAATAAATCAAATATACACAATGATTAATAAAAAAAATATTTACAGATCTATACATCATTCTACATTGACACAAATTCTTCATATCGGCAGCAACTGCTGACAGACTCAACCTGCCCCAAACAAAAATAAATAATAATGTTTTGATAGTTGCTGTGGTATGGTGCTGCGGAAGCGCGTACAAATACAAAACCAGTTAGAGGCTAAACCCACATTAATATTAAATTGTACACTTCGTATGACTAGCGGGTAAAAGCCTGTAAAAAGCCTTCGACAGCAGCTTATCGAACAACGTAGAGATGTTCTTACACGTACATCGAAATTTCCATTTACAGAAGTGCCGCCTCGAAGTTAACTGTTTTTAAAAAAAAAACGCAAACGCAGCACCCGGAAATCCAGCCAAACCACAGCCAACCGTTATTGCCAGTGTGAGCCAGCTTGTCGAAACATAAATTAAACACATGGAAATTTGTCTTCTTTGTGAAGGGTAAATCACAACTTTTTGATTCAAAAATATGACAACAGCATCAACAACTTTGGAGCGCCCCTCAGCTGACCTTCCAACGATGAGAAACCAGTTGAAGTGGTCGGGCCAAGGTCGCCAAGCTGTGCGCTATACAATGAATTCCATTCGGTTTAAGCTCTGCGCCGACTCTAAGTCTCTGTTGTCCTGTTTGTTAATCCAGTTGGGGTGTTTGCCGGCCGTGCGGAGCGGCTGTGGGCTCCGCTCCTCCCGGTCCACTAACGTATATGGCGTATGCCTTGGGAACCTAGCCTTCTGAAACCTCTTCTCAGACTCCTCGTCATCCGAATGGTGGCTACCCACGTCGGAGTTGTTTGTTCTAATTTTGGCGTTGATAAGAGAGTTCTTGTCCTCATAGTGATAGTGGTGGTGGTTGGGGTGTTCTTTAACTGGGGGTAGGCCGTTGGTCAGACCGTGTTTATCGATGGGGTTCTTGATCTGGTTGAGCTGCTCGCGCACGTTGTTGACTGCGTTGTTGGTGTCTTCGGCTGTCGTCGCTGGGGACGACGACTGGGTGTTGACACCCGTGTGGGTGCTGGGCTTTCGGCGCCGCTTGAGGCACCAGATAAAAGCAGAGACCACAGCCAGGAGCCAGATGACGATGACTACGGTCACCAGCAGGGGGACCAGGTAGTCTGCTGGAAGGAGAAAGGGAGGGAAGGCGTTAGTTATCGAAGACTAGAACAAAGGAGGGAGACTCCGATATCGAAAACTATAGTTTAAGCAGGAAGTTGACAGCAGCAGAAATATGATCTACTCCCTCTTCCAATTAAAACATTTGAACTTTCAAACCTAGGTACATAAAACCATCCCACTACTAGTGAAGGTCCTTGCAGAAAAAAAATGGCTGCCTGTGCGCTCACCATTGGGGTTGTGGCTCTGCCTCCTCTGGACGCGGACCTCGATGACGGCTGTGGTGATAGTGCTGTTGCCGTTTCGCTTGCTGACCAGGTCTATGAACTTGTCCGTGATTTCCTTGATAGGGGCCTTGCCTCTTCTGGGGTCCTCCGTCGACTAAAAAAAAAAAAAGAACTAATAGAGTTAAGTCTTCGTACAAGAAATGTGTAACTTCCATATATCACATTTGAAAGAATATTGCGAGAAACAGGACAAATGAATCCTTATGCGAATGTAGTTATTCTTAGGATAAGCTGTTTGCTAAATGACTAATGTATGTTTCAAAATGGTAATTTGCTTATTCTTGACAATCATGGAATTGAGGGCTACATTTTTGCCAAGCGGTACTTACGATGGCTACATGGATCTCGTTGTTGGCTGTGGCCGATGGCTCGCATGTCATGGACACCGAGTACTCTGACGAGAGGTTCCTCACCACATACAGACTCCTTAGCTCGCTGCAGATGTTCTCAACAGTCAAGCCCTGCCACACACACAGAGGTCAAAAGGTTAAATGTATAAGTTCACAAGTATTAAAGTATCGGCATCACAGTTAATCAAAAACTGCAAACTGCTCCTAGTCTTACAAAGGAATATGAAATGCTGCCAAACTGGATGTGACAATGGTTTTGCCATTGGTTAAATTGACTTCCTAGTTTAAGTTTGAACAAATGGTTTTTATGATGTGGCTTGCACCAACTCACCTGTGGCATGGTGTCCTTGTTGAAGGTGAAGGTGACATTGGCACAGTTGCTCTCGGGGTGGCACTTTGCGTGGGGCTTGGGACTGTGGGAGGCCGACCAGCACTCGCCCTGGCTGGGGCATGGCTTGACAAAACAGCACTCGTCCCGGACGGGCACACACATCTGACCGACCGGGCACTCGCCACCGCTGTGGCTTTTACTGTGGACCCGGCAGGATTTGGGACCGCACCAGATCTGGAGGGGGACAGGAATGTGGTCAGTGGTGGTGATAATTTGTGGTCATTCAATGCATAGCTAGCTCACATCCCTATGGGGATTGAATACAGTACAAACAAAACAAAAAAAGCCAGCTTGTCGTAAAACCTGTGGTTTCGTACCATTGTACAGGTGACCTTCCCATTGTGGCACTGGCAGGTGTTGCAATCGTCGTCCCATTTGGTCCCGTCCACGGCCACCAGACCACTGACAACACAGGGTCTCCCAGCAACTGCAAAGCAGGAGGTGGCGATTTTAGTCTCGTCAAGATTGAACCTTAACATTTGCTATAGAGGCCCAAAATCCTAGATGTACTGTGTTTTATTCAGGTTGACTGTTTACGCCAACAGTGACTCTTGTTAAGACTTAGGTTCTTGTGATGTTAATAAAGATATTGTACCGTACACTTATACATTGTTAATCTGATTCGGTAAACACCACCTAAAGAGCTACAGCACAAGGAACAAAAATTCAGACTAAAAGTTTCCAACTAAAATTACAGTCCATTGTCATGGCAAAATCCAACAGGGATAATTACACTGCTGCTCATGATGGAAAATGTATTTATTGAAGCCAGTATGAGCCGCCAAAGGAACACATGGAGGGGTATAGGCCTTACCTTCTTGGCATCTGGGGCCGGCCCTCCCTGGTGGACACAGGCAGCGGTAGCCGTTGATCTCATCTACGCAGGTGGAGCCGAACGCACAAGGCGACGACTGGCACTCGTTGATGTCTGAGGGGACCAGATTGGCAACTGTTAGGGTACTACTCCATTTCTGTCACTTCATCAATCTATATGCATCAGTCCATCTAGCCTACTGACTAACAGACAGTGACTACAAGTCAGACTTCCAAATGAAACACGATACGTCTTGGAACCATTTTCCTTAGACTGATATTTTTCCCAGAGCCACAGACCAAACTGTGCTAATTACAAAGTAGTATAACATCGTAACAAAAAATACCATTTGAAGATCAAATACTTTCAAACTCTACCCTAGTTTCATTCCTAGTTAACAGTTGGACTAACTCTGGGTGGTCAAGTTATCATTGGGAATGAGTGCAGGTGATCAACTTCTCCATCTGAGCTCTCCTTAACTGGATCAAAGGGTTAACCGCAGCGTGAACTTTTCAAGCCATCGCATAAGACTCATCCTCCATTGTGTTGTCCTACAAGCACCACCAAATCCAAAAGACAAACCTGATTCAGCCCCGACTTAACTGACGTTTGTCACAGCTTAAGAATAGTAAGTGGGGTGGGGGGAGAGGAACGCAAATGGTTAACACTCACTAATCCTGCAGTCTGGTCCTGCGAATCCTGCGGCACACTCACACCGGTACCAGTTATCTCCGTCCACACAGGTTCCACTGTTATAGCTGCAGGGAAAAGGATAGAGACAGAGGTCAGGGGGTCATAGCTCTTAACCAATAAGAATTTACTAAACGGGTTGGAAATGTAATTCCATGTTTTAGGAAGTATCTAAATAAGCATCACTCAAGAATTCCCTCTGCATTAAATGATTTCACCATAAAAACAGTTTAACAGATACATTTATATTATTCTTAAAAATGCCATTGGGTCGAAGAGGAAGTGGATCAAGGTACAATGTCTGATTGTGAAGGCTTGAGCAAACAGGGTTACGTGAGTTGTTTGTGGCTCTTTGTTGACGACGAGTGTATGTGTGTTATCAGCAACAGGACATTCCTGAGGGCAGATATGTTTACTGGGTCTAACTTGGCTTGGGATTGACTTACCAAGGGTGGGGATTGCAGTCGTTGGAATCTGTAAAATGAGAAATATAAGAAAATTGTGTTAGACACAGTAGAGGTTGACTGATTAAAATCGGGCCAATTAATTAGGGACGATTTCAAGTTCATATAACAAAATCGGTAATCTGCCTTTTTGGACGATTACATTGCAATCCACGAGGAGAATGGGTGGCAGGCTGACCACCTGTTACAGAAGTACAGCATCAAAAGGACCTTGTGGCTGCAAGGAGCCAAGGTAAGTTGCTCGCTAGCTTTAAACTTACCTTAGAAAAAAAAGCAATCAAGCTTCACATAATCACCAGTTAACTACACATGGATGATATTACTAGGTTAACTAACTTGTTTTGCGGTGCCTGTTAAATCATCGAATCACAGCCTACTTCAACTTTCCCAAACAGGTGATGATGTAACGAAAGTGCTTTCGCAGAAAAAGCACAATCGTTGCACTAATGTACCTAACCATAAACATCAATGCCTTTCTTAAAATCAATACACAAGTATATTAGGTTTTTACCTGTATATGTAGTTAAGAATTTAATGTTAGCAGGCAATATTAACTAGGGAAATTGTGTCACTTCTCTTGCGTTCAGTGCAAGCAGAGTCAGGGTATATGCAGGAGTTTGGGCTTGCTGGCTCGTTGCGAACTGTGTAACGACCGTCATTAATTTGCCAGAATTTTACATAATTATAACATTGAAGGTTGTGCAATGTAACAGCAATATTTAGACTTAGGGTACCACGCATTCGATTAAATATGGAACGGTTCCGTATTTCACTGAAAGAATAAACATTTTGTTTTCGAAATTAGAATTTCCGGGTTTGACCATATTAATGACCAAAGGCTCGTATTTGTGTGTTTATTATCATTAAGTCTATGATTTGATAGAGTAGTCTGAGCGGTGGTAGGCAGCAGCAGGCTTGTAAGCAATAATTCAAACAGCGCTTTACTGTGTTTGCCAGTGTAACAGTATAACTTTAGACGGTCCCCTCGCCCATACCCGGGCGCGAACCAGGGACCCTCTTCACACATCGACAACAGTCACCCACGAAGCATCGTTACCCATCGCTCCACAAAAGCCACAGCCCTTGCAGAGCAAGGGGAACCACTACTTCAAGGTCTCAGAGCAAGTGATGTCACCGATTGAAATGCTATTTAGGGCGCACCACCGCTAACTAGGTAGCTATTTCACATCTGTTACACCAGCAGCTCTTAGCAATGCTTGAGACACAGAACTGTTTATGACTTCAAGCCTATCAACAACTCCCGAGATAAGGCTGACAATACTAAAGTGCCTATAAGAACATCCAATAGTCAAAGGTATAAGGTACAAATGGTATAGAGAGAAATATTATATGACTAACTACAACCTAAAACCTCTCAACTGGGAATATTGAAGACTCATGTTAAAAGGAACCACCAGCTTTCATGTTCTCATGTTCTGAGCAAGGAACTTAAAATGTTGGCTTTTTTACATGGTACATATTGCACTTTCACTTCACTGTTTTTGCATTACTTAAACCAAATTGAAAATGTTTCATTATTTATGTATTATATTAAATTCAAATAAGTGTTCATTGTTCATTCAGTATTGTTGCAGTTGTAATTGTCATTACAAATATATAAACTGCTCAAAAAAATAAAAGGGAACACACACCACAATGTAACTCCAAGTCAATCACACTTCTGTGAAATCAAACTGTCCACTTAGGAAGCAACACTGATTGACAATACATTTCACATGCTGTTGTGCAAATGGAATAGACAACAGGTGGAAATTATAGGCAATTAGCAAGACACCCCCAATAAAGGAGTGGTTCTGCAGGTGGTGTCCAAAGACCACTTCTCAGTTCCTATGCTTTCTGGCTGATGTTTTGGTCACTTTTGAATGCTGGCGGTGCTTTCACTCTAGTGGTAGCATGAGACGGAGTCTACAACCCACACAAGTGGCTCAGGTAGTGCAGCTCATCCAGGATGGCACATCAATGCGAGCTGTGGCAAGAAGGTTTGCTGTGTCTGCCAGCGTAGTGTCCAGAGCATGGAGGCACTACCAGGAGACAGGCCAGTACATCAGGAGACGTGGAGGAGGCCGTAGGAGGGCAACAACCCAGCAGCAGGACCGCTACCGCCGCCTTTGTGCAAGGAGGAGCAGGAGGAACACTGCCAGATCCCTGCAAAATGACCTCCAGCAGGCCACAAATGTGCATGCTCAAACGGTCAGAAACAGACTCCATGAGGGTGGTATGAGGGCCCGACGTCCACAGGTGGGGGTTGTGTTTACAGCCCAACACCGTGCAGGACGTTTGGCATTTGCCAGAGAACACCAAGATTGGCAAATTCGCCACTGGCGCCCTGTGCTCTTTACAGATGAAAGCAGGTTTACACTGAGCACATGTGACAGATGTGACAGTCTGGAGACGCCGTGGAGAACGTTCTGCTGCCTGCAACATCCTCCAGCATGAGGATGGCGGTGGGTCAGTCATGGTGTGGGGTGGCATTTCTTTGGGGGGCCGCACAGCCCTCCATGTGCTCGCCAGAGGTAGCCTGACTGCCATTAGGTACCGAGATGAGATCCTCAGACCCCTTGTGAGACCATATGCTGGTGCGGTTGGCCCTGGGTTCCTCCTAATGCAAGACAATGCTAGACCTCATGTGGCTGGAGTGTGTCAGCAGTTCCTGCAAGAGGAAGGCATTGATGCTATGGACTGGCCCGCCCGTTCCCCAGACCTGAATCCAATTGAGCACATCATGTCTCGCTGACTTATGCACCACAGACTGTCCAGGAGTTGGCGGATGCTTTAGTCCAGGTCTGGGAGGATATCCCTCAGGAGACCATCCGCCACCTCATCAGGAGCATGCCCAGGCGTTGTAGGGAGGTCATACAGGCACGTGGAGGCCACACACACTACCGAGCCTCATTTTGACTTGTTTTAAGGACATTACATCAAAGTTGGATCAGCCTGTAGTGTGGTTTTCCACTTTAATTTTGAGTGTGACTCCAAATCCAGACCTCCATAGTTTGATCAATTTGATTTCCACTGATAATTTGTGTGATTTTGTTGTCAGCACATTCAACTATGTTAAGAAAAAAGTATTTAATAAGAATATTTCATTCATTCAGATCTAGGATATGTTATTTTAGTGTTCCCTTGATTTTTTTGAGCAGTTATATATATATAATTTAAAAAATAAAAATTGTCCGATTAACCGACATCGTCTTTTTTTAGTCCTCCAATAATCAGTATTGAAAATGATAATCGCCCGACCTCTAACACAGTGAATGTTTGAATATTAACTCAAGATGAGTGTGTGGCTAGCTGAGGCCACATACCATTAATCAAAGAAATAAAAAAGTATATAAAACGTTTCTTATTGTTAAGATTTAGCTAAATACATTCTTTACATAATGGACGAAGGCCAAACTGTACTCATCTACTATGGCAGATTAATATTCAGTTGCACTACATTTTACACCAAGTTGTTATGAACAACTAATAGTGCAAAAAAAACGACAATTCTCTACTAAAGATGTATTATCTACCCCAGTCACTGGGACAAGGGAGGACACACTCTGGGATCACTCACTTTGGTTGCAGGTCAGGCCCTCCCAGCCCTCTTTGCAGACACAGGTGAAAGAGTCTCCACTGACCACACAGGTGCCTCCGTTCTCACAAGGGCTAGGCAGACAGCTGCTGTTCTTAGCTGGAGAAGCAAACACAACCTTTAGCCAACATGCTAGCGAGCTGGAAAATGCTACAGAGCTAGCTGCAATAACTTAGCACTGCTGGCTATGCTACATACCTATATTACAGGTGGAACCATCCCATCCGGCGGCACACATGCATTTGAAGGTGTCCCCTTCATCGTAGCACGTTCCGCCATTGTTGCATGTCGCCTCGTCACACTGGCTCTCCCCTGGAAGCAAAAAAGACTACATGTTAGCAACTGTTCATAGTCAATGTCAGGAAACCATTAGGCCCTAACACATACAGGTTTAATTTATGCACAAACACACCCTTTCGAACACGTACAAGCATGCACACATGCTTACATCACAACATACGGCCGTCCCAGGGCGGAAAAATAAAAATTTTTAAAAAAGTGCGCGATACTGTAGTAAAGGGGGGCTTACTTGAGTGACATGTCTTGCCCTTCCATCCGTTCTTACACTCACAGTAGAAGTCATTCACCAGGTCCCGGCACGTGCCGCGGTTACGACAGGGGTTGGTGTTGCAGTCGTCAATGTCTGAGGAGACAAGACAGAGGCAAACATGAAATGCCAAAACTAAAAAAAAAACTGCCTGTTCGGCTTTCACGGAGAAAGAAAAACATGCCGAGATTTTTCTGCCATTTTAATCCTTGCCGGGCTGCCTAAACGCTGTTTTTTTTCAGGTCGCATAAGTCAAATTTTCAGAATGGAAAAACACTAAGTGTAAAATTCAATGACAACATCTGGTTTTCAAGTATGTATAAAAGATAAATGGACCTATATATATTTTTTCCATAACGTTATTTTTGTTAGTTCTCAAATCACCAAAATAAAAGCTAGACAGTCAGGGAGAATAAAACATTATTTTGGGAATTAACTCAGCAGTATTTATTTTGTTATTATGTTTGAGCAAAAGAGCACCGCATGATCCATGGCAAAAATGCATAGAATTGCAGGAAACTAGCTTTAAAACAAACATTTTCTCTCAACTGTATGGCAAAAATGTTATAATTCCAAGAAATTAGCTTTAAAACTGCAAAAAAAAGAATCTCAGCTCCATGGAGAAATGTGTAGAATTGCAGAAAATTGGCTTAAATTCTAAAATGCCTCTACAATTTTCTCTAAAATGTAGCTGCGCCGACAGCTGACATCGCTCATTGCCACCCCCAACACCTAATCCTTTTTTTTTTTTTTTTTAAACAGAAAAGTTACAACATGGGCCTAATGATCATCCATATATCCCCAGTCACTTGAAGGCTTGAAACAAGCGGGATTATTTGGTAGCACTTTGTGTGTTGCCTATGCATTAGGAATGCAATATGGAAGTGTTATGTTTAGCCTACCAGACGTTATAATGCGGATAAACAAGTCTTCAATATTAAGAAGCAAGACAGATGAAGTCAATGCACTCTTCCACCTGCATGTAATGCATAAGCACATGTATAGACTTGTGTACCACTGTATGAATACCTTTGTAATAATACAAACAAAAAGAACCGTGAGCTTTTACGAACACTTGTACCACGTTGTGGGGTGATTGTAGGCAACTTGTATATAAAACTTCAATAACAATGTATTATCCACCGGTGGGTCAAAGAAAGTGAAATCCATTTATTCATATAAACAAATACGACTACATAACAGCGCGGCGAGAGGAAAATTAAAAACTTACTGTTGTCGCAGTTGGGTCCCTCCCAACCCTCGGCACAGATGCACTGGTACAGGCTGACTTTGTCAATACACGTTCCCCCGTTCTGACACGGGCCGCTTTCACAGTCATTTATATCTGAGAGCGTGTGAAAGAAAGGGGGGGGGAAACATGAGCAAAAGACTGAGGAATATGCACAATAATCAAGCCACGCCGTCAAGGCGTGCACCATGAAATCCCTTCAAGGACTTATTTAGCATTGCCGTTTTTTTTAATACAGTTTCTTAGAACACATGAACGATTCACATTGTTTCCACATTACACATCCAACGGAGGCCTTGCCGTTTCCCTAGTGCTCCATTTATTTTAGCCGTCGTCTCCGGTCAAGTAACCTCCCACCAAAAACCCTCATTCCCAAAACTCCCTCTTCTGTCACCCAAAACCACAACAGAGAGCTTGGTGTTGGGTGTGTGAGTGCGTGGGAGAGACAAGGCCAGGCAAGAACAGGCAGACTTCCTGGCTTAAGAAAATGAGAGTTAGGGGTGGGGAGGCATGGAACCCCCCCTCATTTAACAACTTCCCCACCCCTTGACAGGCTAGCGAAGGCTGGACAGGGTCATTAATCAAGGACTGTGTCTGAGAGACAGAATAGGCCTCGCCTGGGGCCTCCAGTCCTCCATTAGAGCTGATAACCCAGTGACTTTCAGGGCCAGGTCTAGCCCGCCTGACCTCTCTGGGCTAGGGAGCTAAAATGGCCATCCATCAAACAGGGAGCTAATAATTATCGTCAAGGGGGGGGGGGGGGGGGGTCACCACTCTCCCCTGAAAGAAGTGTTGGTGAGAACAAAGTCACCACGCTTTGAACACAAGGGTGGGTGGGTGAGTGAGTGAGTGAGAGAGAGAGAGAGAGATCTTGTCAAGCGCCAGGAACAATCGTTATAACGGGGAGGGAGATTCTTGTGGTGTACTTGTGGTCGGAACGAAGCAGGGTTTTTAAAGAAGATCCGCTTCTCAAGAAGGGCCCATCCTGTCCTCTACCACCCCTGCAATACCATTCTCCATCCATGCTCTGCCCTATCCACCTCATAATTCTGCCACATTTTCTCTTCTATCCATGCCTCCATCACACCCCGACATTGATCCCTTAATTCACACATTAGCCATCCACCATCTAGCCATCCTCCAGTCAGCCATTCATCCACCGTTTTTCACCCATTGGAACTGTGGGAGTCACTTACTCTCATGGCAGTATGTCCCAGTGAAGCCCTCCTGGCACTCGCAGCTGAACTGGCCCCCAGCCTGGCTCCGGCAGCGCCCGTGGGGCCCGCACACATTGGACGAAATCAGACGCATGCCCCCAGGGGTGCTGTTGGATGCCACGGCAACCGTGCAGCTGTCAATCACTGAGGGAGAGAGGGTGAGGTCAGGACAGTGTGCATATATGTTGATATGTATTGCACAGAGCTTTGGGTGCTAAAGCTTCTAATAAATAAATATTCAACACATGCCAAAGTCCTCCTAACTTCTTCAATCTGTGAGAGAAAATGAAGGGGGGTCTATTGTGTTTTTAGCAGGAAGAACACACACAGAGCACTTCAGTTTGCCAGATTTTTCTGGGGCGTTTGAGACAAACACAGTCTAGAAGGGAGGAGAGGAAAAATTTAAGAAGCAGAGGCATTTTGTCAGAAGGAGAAATGGGCGGGGGGGAGGGGTTCTTAAAAGGGAGTGTCCTGTCAAAAAAACGTAGTCTGGCAGCAGTAGCGGCTCGAAAACATGAAACCAAATCTTAACTCTTCCCATGGTAACGAGGCCCTGGGGGACCGGCGGAGAACGGGTTTGTGCCGTGCCGGCTTGCTCACCTTAGGTCTTCACACACTGGTGTGACACACAACCAGCACAATGGCCTCAAGTTAGCGGATTAGATTACAGGCTCTGCAGGTTAAAAAGCCCCCCCTCTCAGATTTACAGTAAAAAAAAGCAAAGGGAGATGAGTGACCTAAATTTGTTTGGGTTAGCCTTCATTAGTATTAGCCACTGAAAAACAACAGACTTTTACAGCAATGTAAAAACTGCACAAGGCTGATCCAAAAAAGCAAATAGGAACCTTTGCAGGGTGTGGTACGACAGTGGTCCTTCAAATGGGAACAGTTCTTGCCCTCATAGTCTTCGGGACATTTGCAGAAGTAGTCGGTAGCCAGGTTGAAACACTGGGCCCCGTTTTGACATGGGCTCGGCATGCAGTAGTCGATATCCAGCTGAGAAGGCAAGAACAAAAACAGAGAATGGTTTAGACACAAGCCATGTAAAGTAAGACGTGCCATTTGACCTTTCCCATAATAACCCATTGTAGACTTCACCACAGAAACCTGCTAAAGACCCATAAACAAACGCTTAGCGGTGGGGGAGTTGGAGGAGGCGGGAAAAGAGAAGACAGACTTAGCCCAGACGGAAGGTTCACAAGCGCGACAAAGCTCCGGTTTTGAGTTGCAAAGAGAAACGATTGCAGAGAGAAACACAGGTGCAATTACAGTGGGGTGGATGGAAAGGTGGCACAAAAAAAATATATAATATTGAAGAGGATATCAATGAAAACAGATCATGGTGAGAAGATTCATGCAGGAGAGGGGGAGGTAGTCAAGGAAAGTTGGCCCTAACCACCAACCTAGGATCTCCAATCCTAACCTTAACCATTAAAAGGTATGGGAAAATACAGTATCTGACTGTGGATCAGTGGTTTGAGGTGACTGCAACTTACTCTGGATTTATTCAAGATAAGTTGGCCCTAACCACAGATCTAGGATCAGCTTATGCTACCTCCAATCCTAACCATAAACCATTACCAGGATGCAGCAATATCTGCTCCTGGATCAGTGTTATGGTTTGAGGTGACTTGAACCAAATCTGGGTAGGCTTCTGGGCACAGTGAGGGGGTGTGGTGCCAATCTCTGCTCACCTGACAGAAGTTGCCAGAGAAACCGGGCAGGCACAGGCACTGGAAGCCGTTGACGTCGTCCTTGCAACGGCCGCCGTTCAGGCACGGGCCACTGGCACACTCATTTACATCCTTCTCGCAGTGCTCACCGCCGAAGCCCGACGGACAAACACAGCGGTACCCGTTCACCATGTCCTAGGGAGGGGAAGAAAACAGAGAAAGGAGAAGAAAAAAAAGTGAGTGTGAGGTACAGAACGGTAAGGAAAACAAGCCATTGTGAAAGGGTTGGAAAATAATTAAGACATTTCCTTTTCCTGGCAGGGGACGACAATGTTTATGGTAATCTGATCTATTGTAGTCATGAAGACCTTTCCGCCTATTCCCTCCCTCCCATTCTGCCCTCCTCCACAAGCATTCATGTCTTTCTGCCCCACTCTTTGTTAGCATTGCCCGAGCAACTCATGTCTGTGTTCTGAAAGCATGTCTCAGCAGTTTGCCATTTTTTAAACCTGCCATAAAGGGAAAAAAGGGGGAGAAAGAGGGGAAGGGGAGAGAAAGAGGGGAAGGGGAGAGAAAGCAGCCAAAAACAACTCCAATATGCCAGGAAGTATCCGAAATATGTCAATCGACCAGGACCGGTACATTCCAGAAAAATAAGAACACATTGTCCCAAATGGCACCCTATTCCTCATGATAGGGTTCTGGTCAAAAGTAGTGCACTATATAGGGAATAGGATGCCTTTTGGGAGAAACCCAATAAACCTACCTTGCAGGTTCCCCCATTTTGACACTGGTCCCGGCAGTCATTAATATCTGCGGAAACAATTTGTAACAATCAAATAAACATGAATAAACGTATACAATTTGAGCTCCACCGAGGAGAGGCCTTGATAAGGCTCTCTTGTCAAGATTTCCCACAAGCTTTCCTCAAGATAAGCCTTGTTTGAGAATAGGTGGTAAAAAAAAAAAAAAAAGGGTGCGATTCATGCGGGGCCTCGGTGTGATGGGGCTTCACGCGATTGTTTGAGCGCCCATGTTATTTGGACGTTACCGTCTGTGCAAGCAGACAATGACTCGAGATAAAAACGTGCATTATTATTATTATTATTATTAATTATTATTTGTATTTGTTTTTTTTCCTGGCGTCCAATTTCAGACAGACCACTCCAGAACTATTAGTCCAGGACCAAAAAACAACAAAAAACACTGAGCCAGCCTCAGTCCTAACCGTCAGTCACAAACTCACTTCCAAAACTGGCCCTAGAACAGTTGTTTAAAGTTGCTACTGGCACTTGACGTAACATTGCTTCATTTTAGAACAGGGGTGTGCAACTTTAGACTCTGGAGATTGAATGGCAGGGTGAGCAGGCTTTTGTTCTACCCCGGCACGAACACACTTCAACTAATCAGGCGTTCAATTGCCAACCATGATTAGTTGAATTACCCATGTTAGTGCTGGGCTGGAACAAAAGCCTGTTTCCCCTGCTGCTCCCTGGAACCAGACTTGCCCACCTCTGCATTAGAACAAGCCTTTTCATTGAGAGAGAGAGAGAAAAAAAATAAAAAATAAACTCACTGGTGTCGCAGTTCTGGCCCATCCAACCAGGGAGGCACTCGCAGAAGTACCCTCCAATCAGGTTCCGGCAGGAGTTGGCATTCAGGCAGGGGTCGCCTTCGCACTCATTGGCGTCTGAAACCCACAAAACATTTAATTCCTTCATTCCTCTTACAGGGCATTCGGCATGCAACTGCGAAGTGTCGGCAGCCATAGGAATAGAATCGTTTCCCCCGTCACCCACCCATTGACTTGGGGATGCCTATTCTAGGAATTATATTTCTATGGTCTTTTCTGGTGGTCTGCATTCAAACCGCATCAGAGCCGGTCCCCATGGTGAAAGGCAATTGGGGACAAACAAACACAAAATGTGCCAGGTGGGGTGAAGGATTGTGGATCAAGGCAGCAGTGAAGACACCCATCCTCTCACTCCTCATTCTAAGCACTTTAAAAACACACGGTCATTCCTCAAAAGATGATCCCCCGGCTTAGGAAACCCCACATTATCTCTGCCCCCAGAGGAATCCCAAAAGCAGCCATGGAATGGAATGCCGAAGGAACTTTCCCCATCCTGGCACGCCGTCTCTAAATCTTCACACTAGAGCGCCACCAAAAGACAAGGGTGGTATGATGAATTTGCACTTAGAAGCTTAACTAATGTCAGTTTGGAGATTTCCCCCCCTAATGGTTAAGGTTCAGATTTGGAGAGTGTAAGCTGGTCCTAGATCTGTGTCCTAAGGAAATCCTCTAATTGTAGCAAGGTGGTTAGAAGTTGCCCTCAACCACAGATCTAGGAAACTAACTTCAACCATTAGTGAGAGAAGAGATATTTGATCCTGTATCAGTGGGCCAAATAAAGTATATAATCTACCAACTCCGTAGTGGGATAGAGATCAATACTCTCTCTATGGTAGTAGGATATATAGGTGGTAGTGGGATAGAGATCAATACTCTCTCTATGGTAGTAGGATATATAGGTGGTAGTGGGATAGAGATCAATACTCTCTCTATGGTAGTAGGATATATAGGTGGTAGTGGGCATAGAGATCAATACTCTCTCTATGGTAGTAGGATATATAGGTGGTAGTGGGATAGAGATCAATACTCTCTCTATGGTAGTAGGATATATAGGTGGTAGTGGGATAGAGATCAATACTCTCTATGGTAGTAGGATATATAGGTGGTAGTGGGCATAGAGATCAATACTCTCTCTATGGTAGTAGGATATATAGGTGATAGTGGGCATAGAGATCAATACTCTCTCTATGGTAGTAGGATATATAGGTGGTAGTGGGATAGAGATCAATACTCTCTATGGTAGTAGGATATATAGGTGGTAGTGGGATAGAGATCAATACTCTCTATGGTAGTAGGATATATAGGTGGTAGTGGGATAGAGATCAATACTCTCTATGGTAGTAGGATATATAGGTGGTAGTGGGATAGAGATCAATACTCTCTATGGTAGTAGGATATATAGGTGGTAGTGGGCATAGAGATCAATACTCTCTCTATGGTAGTAGGATATATAGGTGGTAGTGGGATAGAGATCAATACTCTCTATGGTAGTAGGATATATAGGTGGTAGTGGGCATAGAGATCAATACTCTCTCTATGGTAGTAGGATATATAGGTGGTAGTGGGCATAGAGATCAATACTCTCTCTATGGTAGTAGGATATATAGGTGGTAGTGGGATAGAGATCAATACTCTCTATGGTAGTAGGATATATAGGTGGTAGTGGGCATAGAGATCAATACTCTCTCTATGGTAGTAGGATATATAGGTGGTAGTGGGCATAGAGATCAATACTCTCTCTATGGTAGTAGGATATATAGGTGATAGTGGGATAGAGATCAATACTCTCTCTATGGTAGTAGGATATATAGGTGGTAGTGGGATAGAGATCAATACTCTCTCTATGGTAGTAGGATATATAGGTGATAGTGGGCATAGAGATCAATACTCTCTCTATGGTAGTAGGATATATAGGTGGTAGTGGGATAGAGATCAATACTCTCTCTATGGTAGTAGGATATATAGGTGGTAGTGGGATAGAGATCAATACTCTCTCTATGGTAGTAGGATATATAGGTGGTAGTGGGCATAGAGATCAATACTCTCTCTATGGTAGTAGGATATATAGGTGGTAGTGGGATAGAGATCAATACTCTCTCTATGGTAGTAGGATATATAGGTGGTAGTGGGCATAGAGATCAATACTCTCTCTATGGTAGTAGGATATATAGGTGGTAGTGGGCATAGAGATCAATACTCTCTCTATGGTAGTAGGATATATAGGTGGTAGTGGCATAGAGATCAATACTCTCTATGGTAGTAGGATATATAGGTGGTAGTGGCATAGAGATCAATACTCTCTCTATGGTAGTAGGATATATAGGTGGTAGTGGGCATAGAGATCAATACTCTCTCTATGGTAGTAGGATATATAGGTGGTAGTGGGCATAGAGATCAATACTCTCTCTATGGTAGTAGGATATATAGGTGGTAGTGGGCATAGAGATCAATACTCTCTATGGTAGTAGGATATATAGGTGGTAGTGGGCATAGAGATCAATACTCTCTATGGTAGTAGGATATATAGGTGGTAGTGGGCATAGAGATCAATACTCTCTCTATGGTAGTAGGATATATAGGTGGTAGTGGGCATAGAGATCAATACTCTCTATGGTAGTAGGATATATAGGTGGTAGTGGGCATAGAGATCAATACTCTCTCTATGGTAGTAGGATATATAGGTGGTAGTGGGATAGAGATCAATACTCTCTCTATGGTAGTAGGATATATAGGTGGTAGTGGGATAGAGATCAATACTCTCTATGGTAGTAGGATATATAGGTGGTAGTGGGCATAGAGATCAATACTCTCTCTATGGTAGTAGGATATATAGGTGGTAGTGGGCATAGAGATCAATACTCTCTCTATGGTAGTAGGATATATAGGTGGTAGTGGGATAGAGATCAATACTCTCTCTATGGTAGTAGGATATATAGGTGGTAGTGGGATAGAGATCAATACTCTCTCTATGGTAGTAGGATATATAGGTGGTAGTGGGATAGAGATCAATACTCTCTCTATGGTAGTAGGATATATAGGTGGTAGTGGGATAGAGATCAATACTCTCTCTATGGTAGTAGGATATATAGGTGGTAGTGGGATAGAGATCAATACTCTCTATGGTAGTAGGATATATAGGTGGTAGTGGGCATAGAGATCAATACTCTCTCTATGGTAGTAGGATATATAGGTGGTAGTGGGCATAGAGATCAATACTCTCTCTATGGTAGTAGGATATATAGGTGGTAGTGGGATAGAGATCAATACTCTCTCTATGGTAGTAGGATATATAGGTGGTAGTGGGATAGAGAAGGACTAGGTTGTTGTTGTGAGATAGAAGGTAGAGGTTTGTAGGATATAAGAGTACAATTGTTTCTGTGATAGAGGAGATGTAGGTAGAGGAGTTGCATGGGGATTGTGGGATATAGGAGGTAAAACAAAAAGGACAGCAAACCTGGTGGTTGTATGATAGAGGAGGTGCCGGAATTTGTGGGATAGAGGAGTAGTTAAGGGAGGGGGGGAATATAGAGGATGAATGAGAGCTCAGTGGTTATATGATAGGGTTCAAGCGAGATGGCCAAGATGCAAAGTCAGACTTTACAACTTGGCCAAATAGTGACGACTGTATGATAGAGGAGGTGCAGGGTGTTATGGGATAGAGGACTGACTGACCGATGAGGCAGGTCTTGCCGCTCCACTGGAAGGGACAGGTGCACTTGAAGCCGTTGACCTGGTCCTGGCAAGTGCCCCCGTGGCCACAGGGGTTGGGGACACACTCGTCCACATCTGGTGGGGGGGGGGGGGGGGTGTGTTATGACTAAATGTGGAATGTCAAATCAAAAGTCCATGACAATGGCTAGGTCTCTAGCGCTTGAAAGGCTGATGGTGTCATAATGACACAAAATACATTTACGTTTTTAAAGTCATGTCCCCGCCATCCTTTCCTATTCCTGAATAAGTCTATATAACACACTGTGGTTGTTCAAATCTTAACCCCTATTCATATCACAAAACACAACTGGAGTTATAACCAGTTTAACGAGGGCATGTCACTCATCTATTCCATTTATAATCTCAAAAACGGTAGCGGAGAAATGTCAACACGGACAATTTCTTCACGTCAGTCATTGGCGAACAAGTTGCTTGCAAAGAAAACAAGCCTGGTTGGCACCATTAACAAAGCGAGAATGGAGCTCCCTCCCTCTGTGCAAAATAAGGCACCTGCACATCAGCAGTACTCTACAACGGTGCTGAAGAATGAGTGTTGACACACTTTACCAATGCATGGCAAGAAATACCGTTTGTGTCATGAGCACCTGCGGCAAGGACACAAAGAGAAAACTATTATGAACTAATACCGAACAAAAATATTTCATCAGAATATGCATCCAGTGGTGTAAAGTTAAGTAGTACTTCAAAGTAGTTTTACTTCAATATTTTGAGATTACCACTACATTCCTAAAGAAAACATGTACTTTTTTTTACTCCCATGCGTTTTGAATGCTTTTAGCAGGACAGCAACATGGTCTAATTCACGCATTTATCAAGAGAACATGTGGTCTTCCCTACTGCCTCGGATCTGGCGGTCTCACTAAACACAAATGCTTCGTTTGTGAATTATGTCTGGAGTGTTGGATTGTTCCCCGGGCTACCTCCCCTAAAAAGAATATCATGCCGTCTCGTTTGCTTTAACATAAGGAATTTGAGAGGATTTATAGCATTTACTTTTGATACTTAAGTATATTAAGTATACTTTGAGACCTTAAAATAGATAATTACTCAAGTATGACAAGTGGTATTTTTTCCACACCACTGTACGCGTCGCCATTTATAGATAGATCAACTTATACAATGAGAAAATAACCCGAATGTTGTCTACTTTATTCTATAGGTTGTGGATCTTTTGGATCAGATGGCACAGCTGTACAGTGAAAGGAGGAACTCGCCGCTGGCCTGTGACGGTTCTACAAAACATGCTGGACTTGGCTGCTATCAACACACGTGTTGTTTACGCAGTGCATGAACCCCACGAGCAGGAGAGACTTCATCGTGAGTCTAAGCACACGGGCTAAGTGAGAGACCTTCGAGGACCAAGGCAGCAAGCAAAGATTCCACGCGAGCAATTGCGCAAGCCAAGTAGAAACTGCCAGGTGGGCAGATGTACTCGCAAAACAAACAAAAACACACGAAACCCGTTTCAGCTGCGAGCAAGAGACTTGTTTGTGCGAAGTGTTGCAAGCGACAAAAAATGTGTGATGACTGTTAAGAATAAGGGATAACAGCTAAATAAAAGATCCAACTGATGCCATCAGGTGACGATGCACAACAAAACTAAGCACGAGCGGGGCCACAAATAATGTGTTTAATAACTGACAATAATGGACTATATTTGACTGCGGCTTTTAAAAAAATTGACACATTCATTATAATGCCATTCTGGCTTTTGTGCTGATTTTCACTATTTATCAAAGCACAAATGGTGCCAATACTGACGTTTATGCAACTGAGATTCTCTTCAATTGACCGCGCGTCTTGCTGACAGATCATGTGTCTTGTTGGTTTGGGTTACTTTATATTTGTTTTGTCATTATAAAAAGAAGCGGTTACCGTGTTCCCACGCACATGCTTTTTGTTTCATAGTTTTAACAAAGGCACTTCATAAATAAAGTCGATTTCTACACTTGAAATTCTATGTGTAGTGATTTTTCTATACAGTACCATGCACTAATAAAATATTTTGAGGGGGGAAAGAACATAATATTTTCATTTTTAATGTTGCCTAAGACCTTCATAAACACAACAAGATAGCATAGCATATAGCATAGCATAGCATAAATGAAATATATTTGACTGTTAGAATGTTGACGTCCAAAAGATGCGTCAGTTGGCACGAACAAGGCCAGTATAATATTGAATTTAAAAAGACCTAAACCTCAGGTATTACACATACTATAATGTATTACTTACTGATGCTGCAGGAGGGGCCACTCCAGCCGGGGGCACACTGGCACTCGAAGCCCTGACTGGTCTCCAAACAGCTCCCTCCGTTAAAACAGGGCTCAGACAGACAGGCATGCTCTGCTATGGACCGAGAGACAGAGCAAGAGGTAGATCGAGCGGGTAAAAGAGAGAGGGATGGGAGTGAGAAGGGAGAGAAAGAAAGGGGAGAGAGGGGAAAGGTGGAGAACAGATAGAGTTAGAGAGTTAAACTCCCAAACTCAGTTCTCACACTGCAGGAGGGTGGGGTGGGTTTTCCCCCTCGCTGCAGTCGGTTCCCAGCAGCTTTCTCTGGCCCAGCTAGGCTACAGCCAGTGGAGTGGAAAGCCCCTTTGACCTCTCACTAACCAGCTCTGGACCACACCGCAAGACGAGGAGCGAGAGGGGGAAGGAGAGATAGGAAAAGATAAAGAGTGCTGAGTGCAAGAGAAATAAACAGAACAAGAGAAAGAACAACATTTCTCAATGAGAAAAAGACAGAAAGAAAGCAAGAGACAGAAAGAGGGAGAGAAAGACAGAGGGTCCAATCTCCCACTAGGCCTACGTCGTTAGAAAAAAAACATCCCCTCTCCCATTTCACTCTCACTAGCCCCCCAGGGCCCTAGCCCTATAGCCTTAGCGTTTACTCTAGCCAGCTAGCAGGAAATCGTCTGTCACGGCATGCTGACCCCGCCGAGCGACGCGCCGTGACTTCCACCCAAGCGTAAATCATTGTCCATCCCGTCGCGGGAGGACGAGAGAAGAGAATAGCAAACTCAAGTCACGACGGATTCCTCCGCTCAAATCAATTAATGCTCTGCATTCTTTGGCTGGCAGATCGAGGTAGCGTCCCCAACGGCACCCTATTCTCTATATAATGCACTACGTCCCTGGTCAAAAGTAGTGCACTGAATAGGGTGCCATTTGGGATTCCTACCCGAGGGGGGAGAGGCGAGAGGGAGATGACTGTTGATTGGTGTCAGCGGGCTAGGGGCACGGGAGGAATAGAGGGGGATATAGGGAGGGAGGGAGAGAAGGAGCACAGGAGGGGGTTTAATGTTGTTGGTCTGGCTGGGAGAGAAAAAGAAAAGGAGAATTCAGGCTTGGCTGGAAGCTGGAATCCCCCTCTTCTTTTCCTCGTTCTCTCCCTTGTTCCCTCCCGCCCTCGCTCTCAAGATGACCAGCGATAGTTTTCAAACCCTCGCTACAAACAGAGTGGCAACTGTCCCAGACAAACACAGAGCGGGCGTGTTTGACTGCCAACGCCTACAGGGAGCTTTCCCCTCAATTAGCTGAGTCATGCCTCCATTGACCCCCATACAAAACAAGGGCCATCTACTTATCCTAATGATCAAATTCGACCCAACTTCATTGAAACATCCTCAACTAAAGAAAAATAAAAAAGACATACAACTCTATGACATCCCTATGATCAAAACTCAAACTTTATAGAAACCAACCTTGATTCTAACAATTGACACATTTTAAACAACTTGAAGATGTGAGGTAACTGTTAGATTTGTTGATGAAGCTGGAATTTACAATCCACCCTCAGAAAGGTTAGCTCCGTTACTGCGTCTCCTTCCATTCCAGTTTCCCTTGACGATACCTTAATGAGGTCGTCACCTCCTGGCCGGAGTGACGCGTGAGACCGCCCCACGAACGGAACCTCCCTGGATGGGGTTAAGCACGGGGCTGACCCCCCCTAACCCCTGAACCATGACCCCTCGACTTCCCATCCCGTCGCACCACATGACTCAGATCTCACCGACCAGTCTTGAGAAAACAAATACCCTTTTCTCTCAATCGTCACCAGAAAATGAAAAAGTTGAGTGGGAGACAGGAGAGAGTTTCTCCAACATAGTAGATTTGCTGCGCTTGAGTGTCCAAGACTAATTTCACTCTGGGACAATACAGTTAATCTTATCTTCTACTCCAATTTCACTCTCATAAGGAATAAACATTGAGTGGAACCAGACCCTAGACACTACAAGCGACTTACCTATTTACACACACGTACGTGTCTCGTCAGGTGACTCACCTTTCTCGCAGTTGACACCAGAGTAGCCGTCAGGACAGGCACAGTGGTACTTGTCAGGTCCAGTGTTGCTGCAGGTCCCCATGTTCAGACAGGGCTGGAACGTACCACATGTGTTCAGGTCTGGAAGACAAGGAGGTAAAAGTATGAGTGTGTTGGTATTTCACAGCAAATGGATGAGTGTGTTTGTGAGGGCACCAGTTATCAGCTGTACATCTACAGAGCAGAGGGGTATACCACTAAGCAGGATCAATGAGTTAGCCAGCTAACTTGCCTAAATATATCTATATCTCACACACACACAAATTGACTCAACAAGCAAAAACATCTAAGTTTAGCTTAAACCAGAAAATCAGTAGGCCTATTTATTATTGTTATCAAAGTTAGCTGGCCAACTCAATGACCATGCTTTGTAGTGTACCTCTCTGGTGTGTATTTGCATGCGTATGCTTACCTTTGTCGCAGAGCTGGCCGCCAAAGTTTGTGTCACAGAGGCACTGCCACGGTTCCACGCAGCTTCCATGCACACAGCCCGGGTGAGGGATGCACTTATCACAGTACTCGCCCTGCCAGCCGTACAGACACCTGCAGGACACACACGCACTCGATAAGTATTCAATGCAGGGGACAACCGATCTTAACAACAAAAAAAAATGCATTCAGTGCTCGACACTATCCCGCTTAAAACACACACGAATGGGTTGGGCTGGGCCAAGGCTGCTCCTTGAGTAAGTAAAAGTGCTTGTCTGGACAGGGCACTAGCAGGGCTAAACTTTTCCTCCTAAAGTCATTAGGATAACAGAGCGAATCGTATACACCCCCCCCCCCCCACACATTAATTCCTGGTATCCATGCCCAGCCCACCTTTGCTACATGCATTGGATAACTATCCCAGATACCCAATATATACACCTCCTACCTACTGAAAGGCTTGAATGAAAGCTGCAAAAAATATGAAGCCATCAAAAGTACCCATTTCACTGCAGCCTCCCGTAAGAATCAGATGTGTGTTTTGAGTTCAGAAGAAGCCATAGAAGCTTCTCCAGAATCGCCACAACATGCTAACTTCTCCTACCGCCACTTCCGATTGTTTCTTGGCTGCGAGACTAAAGGGCTAAATCAAAGCATTGCGCTGAAGGGAGGTGAAAAGAGGGTGGGGAAACAGACAGGTGAAAGAAAGGAGAAAAAAAAAATCCTTTGAATTTGACAGCGGTCTTCGAGACCAGATTCCACCACCGCCGCCATTAAGCTCTCACCACTCTGGCGGCCCCTTCCCAAAACATGCAAAGGTTCAGGCCCTTCACAGCTCTGTATGATGGGAGGGGGGAATTCATTGGGTTGTGCTTATTAGGGCACGCAATGTAAAACAGTCACTTCCTGCTTCAGTCTGTTTTCTTCTGTTTGGTGCCTAACGAACACATCACAATCAAGGGTTGTGAGTTTGATTGCCACGTATTGTAACCTGTATAACGTATAGTGTTATCTAAGACACTGCCAGAAATGACTATGTCTCCATCCAGTCTGATGCCAATCCAAAGTGGGCAGAACGGATGGTATCGGGAATTCCCCTTGCCAATGGTGTTATTTCCATGTGGAACAAGGGTGCTGCTGAGCGACAACAAGTCGGGAGTGAGATTTTGAGTCTAGCTCTTTTCAGAGTTTTTTTTTTTTTACTAACTTAGGTTAGCTGAAAATGGTTGTGTTGGGAAAAGGGGTGCTTACTTGCAATCTCCGGGCAATTTACAGGAACCGTGTTCAGTGCTGCAGCCTTGCCTGCAAATAGCTGAGAGAGATAGAAAGAGAATGAGGGAGGAAGTAAAGGAGAAAGCGAGAGAGGGAGAGAAAGAGAATGAGGGAGGAAGTAAAGGAGAAAGCGAGAGAGAGATAGAAAGAAAGTCAAGTGTTGTGACGGTGAGAGTCAGCAAGAAATTCACAGGGGGGAAAAAAAGTAAGAGTGACAGAAAAAAAAACACGAAGAGTCAGCATGATGATGTCAGACAGCTCCCCCTCCCCCATCTCATCTCCAAACTCGTGGGAATGTCCTAAGCTCCAACCGGGGCAGTAATCCTACAAAATCCAAGACTTATCCCGGAGCCCTGCTATCGCTCCCCGCTAGGATACTAAGGCCTAGGGGGTGCGCTGGTGCGTTGCAAACAGCCCAAATTCCAAACGGCAACGCTAACTATTTGTAAAAGCCTGCCGGGCCAGCCGTGGCCAAAGTCTGCTGCGTTAAGACAATATGCCCTCGTGTCAATGGTTAAAGAGGCCAGCTTGACCCCACCCCTAAATTATATAATTTAGCCTAGTGTTCATTCTCTCTCGGGTCAGTTTCACCTCAACTGCTGTCAATTGTGGGCCAAGTCGCTAAAGCACAAGTTGCCCTTAAAGGCCCACTGTTATTTATATCATTTGAATTATGTATTCCAATTGATTGTTGATGAATGTCACTTGATGAATGCCTTTTGAGCTTTGGTCAAATGTCTAACCTCATGGAAAAAAAATAACTTCTTTAGCTTGACTTCACGTTGCTGTAAAATTACAGACAACTACGTTGGTTAAATCCCTCCCGCTTACCAGTGCTGCATTCTGGTCCGGACCACCCTTCGAGGCAGGTCTTGTTGCCGTTGTGGTCGCAGTTGTAGTGGCCAAAAAAGTCGTCGCGCGGACGGCAGAACTTGTTGCAGCCGAAACCGTAGTAGTGCTCGTCGCAGCTGACCCGGATCTGGTACTCGAACTGGCCCACCGGCCCGTTGTGCTTCAGGCTCTGCCACTGGCGGCTGGGGTTGATCATGCCCGACTGAACAGCCTTCTCGATCCTCTCGCCTCCCACGCCTGACGGAGGGAAATGGATTGCGGAGAGAGAGGAGTCAGAGGGACTGGTAGGAAACGCGTGTGCATGAGGTGGAGGCAAAGACAAATGCAGTCATACAATACATACACAGAAGTCAACGCATGGTGTGAACGCCCATTCAGCGAGACCAAGCGTCTTGCTTTGGGTCATTTTAATGCCACTTCTCGGACTTTACTAGTACAGGGTCTCCAAATATCACTGGGTAAATGCCCAGATATGAATTGCCATCCAAGGCTACAGCTGCCAACAGACATAAGAGGTGATGCCCCCTTCTGTCCCTGCCCACTTCGCCACCCTCTGCTACACTTGCACCCAAACAAACTCGACTTCACCAGGGTCAGCCCTCGAGGGAAAGAGGACGGCATCCTTCCCATTCCAGCGCTGCCATGTCACTATGTTAGGGCAGTCACTGCCTCCTAATCCCATTTTCCATGAAGAAGTCCTCTGGTAGTCAAGAAATACAGAAAGGCAGTAATGCAAACGACACATTTTTTTTAAATAAAATAAATGTAACTGTCCAAAACAGTCTGCCCACTTAAATTCCGTTCAGCCTCTGCGAGCTTTGACAAGGGGGCGCGAAAATTAACAAAAACTTAAGCGTTGAGTCTGTTTACTCTTTTCTTGGAGGGAAAGCTGCTTTGTTACGGCAGTGCTAGTTGTGGTGGTGGGCCGTAGTAGTAATATTCCATGCCGTTCTAGAACCCTGAGCGCCAATGTGGTATTTCGCCAGTGGAGTGCAAAGTGTGGTCGGGGTGAGGTGACGCCCTCTCACTACCTGAGGCCCGGGAACAGTTTGACGGCGAGGGGGTTGTGGTTTGGCAAAACGGACAAAATTAACCCAGGGTCCTCGAGAAAAAAAAAAGAAAAAAAAAAAAAGACCTGGAAGCAAACTGTGACCCACCATATCAAACAGGAAAGCCCTGGGACGGTTGACGGTGGGAGAAACAGCCAACCCCAAGAAACTGTACTGTCCTGGTGATTTGACCAAACATTTAAACCTCTCAGTTCTGTGGTGAATACCGCTCGGGGCAATGAGTCGGCACCGACATGATAGTTACCACGATAACTTGTAATTTAAGCTTATGTAAGCACAATTTAGAGACGCTAACTCTAGACTAAGGTTAGCCGTAGCAGTGTATCTGGATAGCATTAGGAGCACAACTGTGATAGGCTTTTAATGCGTCTGCTTATTGGAGGCTAACTGGCCACGTGCCCAGGGCACTTAGCTTGTTGACGCTAAGTGAGACGGCCAATATTTGGCCTGTCCTCACTTGGCCCTCTTCCTTGGCAGACGTTTTCATTGATCTAGCTGGCTTGTTGTGTGTGCTTGTCGGCGGGAGGGCTTTTGAAAAATACAAGTCTTCAACCGCACACTAACCTTTCTGCATTTGGGCTTTATTGGCCCGAATGCGATGATTAGTTTCATGCTCGGTGTAGACTTGGCTGTGGTGGAACTACTGCCCTGCCCTCCTTCTGGGCCAAAGCACACCTGGACAGGGGTCAGCGTACCCTGGGGCCGATTTAACACTGGAACTATAATGGTTCCCTGAGGAATGCCAAATGCAACACACAGCCTTAACTCCCACTGACTGCCTAACGGTCGGGCTGAAAACAAACAACGCTCAAATCTGTAGTGTGATCTCTCTCCATCTCCTCGTCACTCTCTCCCTTACCAGTCTATACTACCGTCACTGTTTTCTGAATGAGAGTATTGTGTAAAATGACAGTTGAGAGCTATATGGATGGTAGGGGAGTACGAGAGGCAGAGGGAACGACTCCAGGTTATTTATGCTTGATAGTTCTGCCCAACGTTGGTCAGTAATGCCAACCAATGGCTTTTCAAATGGGGGAGGGGGCGGGGGGGTGAATGTGAGTATCATAAAGGCCAATGTGTGAGTGTGTACCCCACACACAGAATGGTGGCATGACCATGGCCTACACCTGCCATCAGCCTTTAAAAACATTTTTATAAAGCACAAGTAAAATTTCCCTCCCCCAAAATGTCCCTTACCAAGAAATGAAGCCCCCCACCCAATTTTGTCCTGGGATCACCACTTCCAGGTCACGTTGCCTTTGTAATGTGAAACCGAATGGAATATTATATATATATATATATATATAACATAATGGTGGGGAATAATACTCACTGCCCGTAGAAGAGTCATTGTTGAAGTCCAAGGCCTCCACGATCAACGTATAGGACCTCTGGAGAGAGAAGATTGATAAGACAGAGAGAGGTGTCAGATAAAATAAAGCCACAGCTGCGTTAATCCTTTCACCCCTGGCTGATACAGGTTTACTTTTAGATTCCTTTCTGCATAGTTCCTGTTAACAGAGTTGGCTATAGGCTACTTCTTATTTAGCCTACTGTTTGAATGGACATAACATATTGGCAGAAATCTAAAGAATTGGGGAAGAGAAAGTCCCATCTGAGGTAATAACTGTTGTTAGATCTGGTATAACATTAATGCAGCGTGTACCTTTATCAATAAAAGAAAACATTTCATTGTAGGCACACATTCACAGGGAATAGCGTAAATACAGCCAAACTCCATCCGATTCGTGAGCACACACACACCAGAGAGCCGCAAGCGAGTGGGTATGGTGGCGTTTAACGCCGTGTCTGTCCCATTGGCCGTTCTCCATATGTTGCAGATTAGAGAGAGCGCAGCTATCCCCCCCCCCCCCCGAGGCGCCAGCAGCCCTCTGATCCGGGCGGGCTAAGCCACTCTCCCTTCCAGCTACCCACCCCAAAATTAACCCACTGCTTTCTCCTCCCCGGATAGAGAGAGATCAAGAGTGGCGATAGAGCAAACCGCTGGCATTGTTTAAAAACCATCCTGGGTTCCTTTCCTTTATTTTTCCCTTCCAGTGCACTGTGAGTAGTTGTGTGGAGCGACTTGAGGGCGCTGTAATAGATAGAATAGAATGGTTTTGAGGTAGTGGGTTTGCGTCTCTCCAGTGTGTGTGTGTGAGTAAAAGGCAATTTCAGTGTGTGTATACTTGTGTGTGCGTCATGGGGACGGGGGTCCATTATTTCGGCACCTCTTTGAAACTGTCTCTCTTAAGGCCCCCATCGCTCTCACCGGTATCGGATAACAGACAGCAGAGAGCCGTGGAGGGCTGGGCTGAGGGGGGGAAGTGTGTGTGCCAAGAGTGTGTGTATGCGGGCCTTCATTCATTTGAGACTGTTGTGTACAGAGTTGTCATCTGGGTGCATCATATATCGGTTTGTGTGCAAGCGCAATTGTGTGTACGTGCGAGCTAATAAGTGTAAGTGCGTGCCGAATGCAAGGGTGTGTGTGTGTGTGTCCATACTTGGCTCCAGTCAGAGGGCCTCTCTCCACTCACGACACTCACTTGCCAACATTCACATGAGCACTCCTTGTATCACTTGTCAATGAAGCTCCAAAAATATGAGAGGGGGGAGGAAAGAGTGTGTGGTGGTGGAAACAGGGGGTGATGAGGGGGTTGGGGTGGTCGGGGCAGACAGCTTGTTCTTTCCCTCCCTCTCCCTTGGAGGCATGCCCGGCCTCTTGTGTGGGGCTTATGGCCTTGCCACTTTGTCCCATTTAAACAAACACAACGCTGGTTCACTGGCACACATAGCCCTGCACAGCCTAGCAGCTAGCGACATTGTTCCATTGAATCACTGATCGTTATCTTATATGGATGTCAGTCTAATTACTGGTTATTACTCCCAGTAAATCCAGGTGATGTCAAGATTTGGGGAAAACCACACAGCAGCGCCAACTGCGTGTGCAGCCATTTTGCATATCATGATTTGTGATCATAACCATTGAAATGGAGAGACGTGCTAAACAGTGGTAGCCAAGTCAACTCAACTTTCTTAAACTATCCAAAGCTTGGGAATTTCACAATTTAAAAAGCAATGCCCTTAAATAAACTCCAGTCAAAATTGTTATTTCCTCACAAATATCAAAGAGAAATGACTTCAAAACATTTCCCCCTGCCAAACCCATTCGGTTAGTACATGCCACCGGTCGACTGTGCCAAAGTAATGTTTACCAAAACGGTAAATAGCAGCCAGGTAAGAAAGCAAAGCACACCATCCCTTCTTTCCCCAGACTAGTGGTGCCTTGCCCACTTTCTCCCCTACGTCACTCCCTCCTTCAATATGATTGAGTAATTTTGGAACGGTGCCCAACTACATGTTCCGTACCCAGTTTTGGTTGAGGACAGAGGCACGGCCGGGCGCTTTCGTTAGGCTGAGATAAGTGTGGGAAAAAGCAAGTGAAATGAGCAGACAAGCCTGGGCACGTCCAGGAAGGGAGTCGGCAGGGTGAATAAGTGCCTGTGTTTTGCAGAGCAGTAGGAGCAAGGCTCACGCTATAGTGGCCTGATTGGCCTCTACCTATAAAGGGGAACTTTTGGGCGAAGGATAAAGTCATCGCTGCCCACATTGAATGAAACCACAATTGTGGATTTTTTAAAATCATGCTCTATTCACCACCCCGGAAGCCCTTTATCAAAGGTCAACTGATACGGGGCCAGTTTCACAGACACAGATTAAGCCTAGTCCTGGACTAAAAACACATTTCATGGAAATCCTGCATTGCAATGTTTTTTTGGTCCAGGACTAGTCTTAAGTCGGTGTCTAGGAAACCAGTGTTTTGACATTTACAAGCTTTCAATGCTTCTCAAACATAAAAATGTCGAGTTTGACAAACACTAAAATGAAACTTCTATCTGGACGTGTTGTGCTGAAGATACAAGCAGGCTATTCGGATTACCCTCACCTCATAAATCCCTGTGTGCTTTTCAGTTTTGTACTTTCGGACCTCTCCCCCTTTATTAGGCATTCCCCCTGCCTCTCCTAAACACACACATACTAGGCCAGATGCAAGGTAGATGAGGCTTTTACGACAGTAAGGGAGATGAGAGAGGGATGGAGAGAAACAGAAAGAGATGGGGAAACAGAGGCAGACAGATGGATTGGAGAGAGATAAGAGAACGAGAGATGAGCAAGACTAGTATAATAATCCTTGCTGAGAAGTGAGAGTGAAAAAACCCAAAATGAACAGAGAAAGAAAAGCCAAGCATTAATGTTGTCACTCTGGCTGAACTCCAGCCCGCTGTTTGACCATGGGTGGTGGTGGTGGTGGTGGTGGTGGGGGTCTATCCCCACTGGCCTCTATCCTTCTCTAGGCTTCGGCTCTGGGGGCTGCTGGCTAGTAGAATAATAGGCCTACCGGCATTACGCGAGTAAGGCAACCGATGGGCCATAGGGGCCGAACTTCAAAATAATGGCAACTTCAGCACAACGGTTTAGTCTGGGAGCCGCCGAACGAACCGCGGCACTGCTGAGTCTACTGCTGCATCCTGTTGCTTACCCCCAGCCACATTATTCCCATCCTGGCCTCCCATTATCTCCCATAATCCTCGCTGCCAGCCCGAGGCTATTGTTCAGCCCCCCTCCTGTTAATATAAGCTGTCACTGCTTCTGTCTGGCTAGGGCCGTCAAGCCAGGGGCCGAGAGAGAGGAGAGAGAGAGTAGAGAGCTCCTCTCTCCAAGCTCTAAAAAGAATGAGAGGAGAACAGTGGCCTGTGTCACATGTGAGAGTTCAAAAAGGAGAGGGGGAAAATAGGGGGAATGAAAGTTCAACAACCGCAAGTAAGATGTTGTTGGCGATACTTTTGGCCATGGCAAGAGGCTGCCATTTGAGGGCCCAATAAACAGACTGACGCAGAGTGAGGTTGTCTTGGTTCGCCAGTGCCAATTTGGGGTCGGGGTTGTGGACATATAAAACAGACCCAGGGCCACTCTAGCCTAGCCAAGCCTGGGGTGTATTTTTCACTAGGAACTAACAGAAGCAAATGGACCAACGTGGGGAGGGACGTAGCTAAAATCATTCAATAAGAAACAAATTTTTGTTGCAAAATGTTTTCCGTAGCTAAATGTTTTTCTATGGTGTGCACTAATGAATACGCCCCTGCTTCTTCGAAGTAAGGGGACGGTGACTGCTTCATTTAACACACAAGTTACTATAGGGTGGCAGGGTTAAAAAGATGGAATGTCTTGGGACCAGTCAAGCGCAACCGCCCAGGTTGACAAAGGGCGATGGGGGAACAAGAGGCCTTTATACTGCCTGTGTTAAGGTCAGGGGCTAGGGTACACGCCCAGACCTTTGTGACTTAGGCCATGTCGACTGCCCCTATACAGTAGTGGCATCGTGTCCTAAACGCTGGCTGACTGTTCAGTTTCTGAAATATTTGGGAATATTCCATACTCGGGAATCTCAAGTCTCCACACCTGTGCTAAACAGAACAAAATGTTGGCATGGTTCCAAAAGCCCCCTATTTCTAGGAATATACTCTTTACAATCGACCTAGAATTAAAAAATGTTTTTATCCTGATTCTATATGAAAATCAATATAAATCCAACATTGCCCTTCCACAATACACATCATTTTTCACCCATTAGGTCTAGCCATGGAGAACAGGGTTTGGAGGGGGGAAAAAAGCTGTCTCCATCAACCATGCCCCCCTTGCAGATGCTCTCCTCCCTCTCTTGCTCCCAGTTCCATTTCTCCCAGTGGGAGGCCTCGTTACCTAGCAACTCCCTCAAAACATCCAATCACTTCATCCCATTGATGACCTGGCACCTCTTCATTGAATGCTGATGAGGCACAGATTTACAATTCATACAAAACAGGGGTTATTGTACAACCACGAATTTAAGTGTGGAAAAAAAAGCCAATTCCCCATTCAATATTTCATTAAGTTTCCCCCCTGAGCTCGTCTTTGTTGTATTTCTGGGCAAACAATCTTGAGTAATTAACCAAATTGCTAGGTAGAAATGAGATGGAAAAGAAAATATGCAATAGGACAATGGCTTCTTAGCTAGGTCTTTTCATAGTGATATTGGAGCATGTCTAGAAAACCATTTGGGGGGCACATCGTTGAGTGTCCAAAACACATTTTGATGCTGCCAGGGCAACTTATCTGCATTGAAATAGCATCAGTCCACTTTGGTTGTCATGTTCTTAGGTCAACTATAGCCTAATCCTTGACAATAATTGCTGGGTACAACTAGCCTACCTCATTCAAGATGTTTCCTCTCAATTCTCAAAAACTACAGAATAATCTCACAGAGCCACAGAAAAAAATGAGCTCAAAACATGGATGGCTTCATGTCATGAAAATTGTGGCATGGTAAAAAAAGAAAACGTACACACTTACACGAGAACAGTCAAACAGAGGAATGTGTATGGTTAAGTGAGTGAAGTATCTGCTTCCTGGGAGCGCACTGTGTGTAAACGCCGTGGCTAGATAACCCAGCTGTTTTATTGCCTATTCTTGCACAAGCCATTGTTTGAGGCTCGGCTACTGGTCCCGCTCTTTAGGAAAAGACAGTGGGGAATGAATCCCGTTTAGGCAGCGCGTCACTGGTAGAATGATGCGACGCTACAGCTCTTCGTAAACGATTAAACCTCTTTGGACTTGCCCATTTTGGTTTAACATTTCAGCCTATTCCCAATAACTATCGCATGAACACTAGTGATGAGTATTCAGACTGCGCAAATTTATGGACCACCTCACTTTATTCTCTGCCAATCTGACTGAACAATAATATACTGTTTTTGTAAGAATAAGGTTACCCCCTAAAAAACTTTACCGTGTCTTGTGGCCCATGAACATGCATTGTGTAGCCTTACCTGCCTCACATGACATGCTGACATTGACATATCCAAAAGTTACTTAAATTTGCCCATCGTTTTTTGTAGTCTATCCATGTCTATTCATCTAAATTGCACTTTGCTGAGACAAAATATTTGAGGGTTCAAGTTCTCAGCAAACTCGAGCGCCCGAGTGGGAGAACGTGTTATATAAACATAACGACATAATCAACTCACCGGCCAAGCGAAGCTGAAAGGTAACACAATCCTCGACTTGTCACTCCTCGTGTTCCGCAAAGAAAAAGTATTCCCTCCGACCACGGGTGTTGAAGCCGTCCCGAAACTGCATGGGCCCGCGGAAGAGACCTTCAACTGGTACTCCTTTAGACACACTTTAAAATAGGTATCACACTCGTCCCTCGTGCATCTGCGATCTACGGCATTCCGAGATCCATCGCAGCACACACCAGTCTGCAGTTCGCCATTCACGTTCTGCATCGACACAATTTGCAATTCGAAGTGTCCTGATGCCACAGCCACCTGTTTTTTGGAAAGAAATGTGCAACATTACTTTATTTGAATGCGTCTTGCCTTTTGATACCTTCCTTTCAAACTGTCAATCAACATGTATGCAAGCTTGAACATTTCCAACTGTAGAAGTAACGTTAGCTAACAGCTAAATAGAAGTAGATAGCTGCAACAAATCTTATCAAGCTAAAGTAGGTAGATAACGTTAAATGTTTGTTAGCAAGCTAATATCGAAATAAACCAACCATCAAATAAACCCCCGTACTGTTATTTTACAGAGGCACGCGTTACTGCTTATTTTGGAACTTTGGAAAATCAAATTGATGGTGACATGAAAACATGCTTAAGTTTTCTAGTGCATCCTCCTAAACCCACAAACCAGTTTTTGAAAAATGTGCATGTTGAAAACTGTAAAATTAGAGCAATACTGTATGGGCAAAAGGTTAGAAATAAGCTTGAATATTCACGTACCTTAATCCACATGCATTGCAAGAAGACATGAATAGAAAAAGCAGCACAGCTTGAACTCGGTCTCAAAATCATGCCTTCTGTTTGATAGTGCCGTTTGCTGCGAAACTAAAAGTCCGGCCGACCTACGGCTCTATATACTCCTCCGATTTGAACATGCACGAGTGGAGAACAACACCTTTTGAAAAGAGCATAGATTTCCAATGCAAAATGACCTGCCCCCTTGTCTCACTTTTTTGTCCTTTCGACTATTGTTATTTTCCTTCATATATTTCTGATCGTCTCTGACACAACAATACCAACGAGCTAAGAAAGCGCCGTCTGTGTCAGAATGACTGTCCCAGACTTTACAGCAAGTTCAGGGGAAGAGGGGGCGGGGGCAAATCAAGTTACTGTTTAATATTCATAAGTAGGAGAGATTCCCTGAGATTGAAGCCACACCTAATGTTGAATATGTATGTCTGTCGTGCATCGTGTGTTTACTTCACAATCAACTGTGCAAGTGCGATCATACATCATATTTTCAAACAAGTCCATAGAGCACACCGAAAAGTACTTAGCATTTGGTTCGTTATTATACATTGAGAGTAAGCCTTGTGCAGTGGGCTTATTGATCTTGTGTAGTGTAAACCAATCTGGTGGTAATGAGCAAGATAGTTAATTATTCTGCTTTTATTGGTCGACATTTACATATTCTAATGGAGCTACTAAACCTGACCAAGATGATACAATGATGTGAAAACCCCTTGATATCTCTGACAAGTACATGAGATAAGTAAGAGATAAGAGATAAGTACATTAATTTTGTCCCAACAAAATTCATGCATATTTTCAGGAAAGCCATTTGATGATGTAACCATCATCATCGTGTGTCTTATTGTCTTGTTTGACAAGGAACATGACTGCATCCTCATACATCTACGGCCTATTTTCAGTGAGCTGAGATCCATATGATCCACATTAATATCGTATTATGTTGCGAATACCCCTATAGTTGACCCCACTGACACGGCCATTGTGGAGCCCAGTGACAAAGAAAGCCGAGCTATGTCTCCAAATCCCAAAATCGACAGCTGTGTGGTATAAGGAGATTTGCTGTTTTCTGTGGTTGTCCCACAAATTAGGATTGAAAAACCAGGAGGATACCCGTGAGGGTAAGGGGAGACTTACCGCCGGGTCCACCTATTGCGGTGACTGTGAGAGCCCTTTTTCCAACGAAGTCGCTCCCTGTTCAAAATTTCAGCATGAAAATAATCACATAATGGGGAGTGCACTGGAGAGTGATGGGAAGGTGAAGGGGTGTAGTAGGGGGGTCATTGTATGAAATAGAGACAAAGGTGGGACAGTCTTTATTCTCAAATTAGAGCAGCTGGGCTCTTCCCCCTTAAAGAGCCCCATGAATAGATTATGGCCCCTTAACTCAATAGAGACAACCCCCTTTTTTCAAAAGAGAGACCCCCCCTCTTTGCATTGTGGAAAGTGTCGCCTGGATAACTGCGTGACATTTACCCGACTACAACAACAGAGAAGGAGGGTTTAATGAGGCAAAGATAGGCCCCCAAATGTTTTCAATAGATTAAGTCGATGGTTGTGGCCGAACGACGAACTTCTCTGCTCGTGCCTCGGTGATTCGGCTAAATCTGAAAAGGCAAGTGGGCTGCTACTGCCTGCCTGCCGCCCGCAGGGATCAAATCTCTGCAGCGGTTGTCGTTCATCCATTCACTCTGTTCTCAATCCTACTTAGGGAAAGGAGACAGCATGCGCTCTATGATCCTGATGAAAGCTTTGCTTCGCTCCTGGCAAAGAAGAAAGAGAAGCTCATTGGAGCAAAAGCCAGTGGTTAGGGGTTAAGCTGATATGGCGCCCACTTGCATCTGGTGTTTTGGGCCTTGCAGTGCCCCTTCGGTCTAGTCAATGTGCGAACAAAAGCACAATGAGAAAATTGTATCCAACGCAAGCATGTGCTACAACCAGAAGTCTGAATATACTGTGTGACATGTCCATTGATTCTTTTGTCTTCAGGATTCTTTTACAAACCAGATCATTTTGACCCATGATGTAGATGGAGTCCCCCAGAATTTTGGGGTGCATGACTCCTGGGGACCTCAAATCCTCAACCTTATGGTGCAATAAGGTTGAGGATTTGAGGTCCCCGGGCGTCATACATCCCAAAAATCCGAGAGGCCACAAAGTATGGATGGTTGTGGGGTGGTACGGAGGTTTGAGAATTTAGCATTTTTCAAACACCTGAAACACCTTTTTTTCCTGCAATCTAGAGCCATAATCATTATGCTTAATTCTATGTTAAAGTAGTATCTCAACATACCTCTTGAGCTATCTGTATCCTCCTGACTGGAACCTAAATATGCTTCCTAAATATGCTTCTCTGCATCTCTGCTAAAATCAAGGTAAAAGATTGAAGGAATGTGAGTCTTATACATTTAGGTATTGCTTGCTTTTCTAAAGTCTACCAACATTGACAGCAGGCATGCCAGCTAAGATAGTTTGACAAGCTAGCTACTCTAACTTCGTCGGTAGCTAGTTATGAGGTTGGGAGATTGGGAACCTATCTGGGCTATCTAAAGTCAACTTCATAATATTGCCAGGTGGCTAGTAGTATTACATAGATAAAATACATGTGCTGAGCACTTGTTGGCTGCTTTTCCTTCACTCTGCAGTCCAACTCATCCCAACCATCAAGGCAAATGGTGTCTACTTTGAAGAATCTCATATATTTTCATTTGTTTAACAATTTTTTGGGGTAACTACATGATTCCATATGTGTTATTGATGTCTTTACTATTATTCTACAATGTAAAACAGTAAAAATAAAGAAAAACCCTTGAATGAGTAGGTGTGTCCAAACCTTTGACTGGTACTGTATATACATTTATGTATGTATATTTCATACAGATATATATACAGAAGTATGTGGACACCCCTTCAAATTAGTGGATTTGGCTATTTCAGTCACACCCATTGCTGACAGGTGTAAAATGAAGCACACAGCCATGCACTCTCCATAGACAAACATTGGCAGTAGAATGGCCCGTACTGAAGAGCTCAGTGACTTTCAACGTGGCACCATCATAAGATGCTACATTTACAACAAGTCAGTTATTACATTTTCTGCCCTGCTAGAACTGCCCGGTCAACTGTAAGTGCTGTTATTGTGAAGTGGAATCATCTAGGAGCAACAACGGCTCAGCAATGAAGTGGTAGGCCACACACGCTCAGAGAACGGGACCAATGAGTGCTGAAGCTCGTAGCGCGTAAAAATCGTCAGTCCATGGATGCAACACTTACTACCGAGTTCCAAACTACCTCTGGAATCAATGTCAGCACAATAACTGTTCCGTCAGCTGCTTGATGAAATGGGTTTCCATGGCCGTGCAGCCGCACACAAGCCTGAAATCACCATGCGCAATGCCATGTGTCGGCTGGAGTGGTGTAAAGCTCGCCGCCATTGGACTCTGGAGCAGTGGAAATGCATTTTCTGGAGTGATTAATCACGCTTCACCATCTAGCAGTCCAATGGACTAATCTTGGTTTGGCGGATACCAGGAGAACGCTAACTGCTCCAATGCTTAGTAATAACTGTAAAGTTTGGTGGAGAAAGAGTAATGGTCTGCGGCTGTTTTTCATGGTTCGGGCTAGGCCCCTTAGTTCCAGTGAAGGGAAATCTTAATGCTACAACATACAATGACATTTTAGACGATTCTGTGCTTCCAACTTTGTGGCAACAGTTTGGGTAAAGCCCTTTCCTGTTTCAGCATGACAATGTCCCAGTGCACAAAGCGAGGTCCATACAGAAAAGGTGTGGAAGAAGTTGACTGGCCTGCACAGAGCCCTGACCTTAACTCCATCGAACACCTTTGGGATGAATTGAAACACTGACTGATATATATATGTATGTATGTATGTGTGTGTATATACACTACATGACCAAAAGTATGTGGACACCTGCTCGTTAAACATCTCATTCCAAAATCATGGGCATTAATATAGAGTTGGTCCCCCTTTTGCTACTATAACACCCTCCCTCCACTCTTCTGAGAAGGCTTTCCACTAGATGTTGGAACATTGCTGCAGGGACTTGCTTCCAATCAGCCACAAGAGCATTAGTGAGGTCGTGCACTGATGTGGGCGATTAGGCTAGAATGCCATTGTATGCTGTAGCATTAAGATTTCCCTTCACTGGAACTAAGGAGCCTAGCCCGAACCATGAAAAACAGCCTCAGACCATTATTTTTCCTCCACCAAACTTTACAATTGGCACTATGCATTTGGGCAGGTAGCATTCTCCTGGCATCTGTCAAACACAGATACGTCCATCAGACTGCCAGATGGTGAATCGTGATTCATCGTTTCAACTGCTCCAGAGTACAATGAAGGCGAGCTTTACACCACTCCAGCCGACGCTTGGCATTGCGCATGGTGATCTTAGGCTTGTGTGCGCCTGCCCGGCTATGGAAACCCATTTAATGAAGCTCACAACTAACAGTTTTTGTGCTGAAGTTGCTTCCAGAGACAGTTTGGAACTCAGTAGTGAGTGTTGCAGACAATTTTTTATGCGCTACGCACTTCAGCACTCAGATCCCGTTCTCTGAGCTTGTGTGGCTATATATAAAACAATGGATGCACCTCAATAGTGTAAAGTTGCTTGCTCTCCTCATCTCTTCTCCTTAATCTGCACTTCATCCACAATATGGAGGGTGACTTTCACGTAGTTCCTTTCATTCACCCTCAAGTTATTTCCCCATTAGTGATGATGAAAGAAAGAAGACGAGGAGAGGATGCCACTTCAGACTATTGAGATGCATGCAGCCAGTGTGTAGCACAGGGGGGAGCGGAAGGTAGTTGTGGTTGCTTTTAGATGGCTCCATTACGTGTGTGGCTTTACGAGCTGAGAGAGAGACTAAGGCAGGATGGTGTAGGAGGATATTTTTTTCTGAGCAGTTGTTAAACAAGTTGTGTAACCCTTTGTTACCTTACTTATGCTTCCCCGGTCAAGGTTTCTCATCATAACATTGTACAGGATTGTGCAAAAAGGTTTGCCAATTCCAAATATACCAACCAATAAGCTTCAGAAATGGCTTGGGCTACTTCCCACATGACATTTACGTAATTTAGCTGACACTCTTATCCAGAGCGACTTACAGGAGCAATTAGGGTTAAGTGCCTTGCTCAAGGGCACATAGACACATTTTTTCACCTAGTCGGCTCAGGGATTCTAGCCAGAGATCTTTTGTTTACTGGCCCAACATTCTTAACTGTTTGGCTACCTGCCACCCACACACAGCACACTAATTCCAGACCTACGAAATGTTCGGGTTTCATGTGCTGTCTGTCCAATATAGAGCTCACCAGTTTGTAGTCGTAAAAAACGGGAATGAGTTACCTCTGGTTTGTTCAGCCATTTCTATGGGGGAAATTAATGGGGAAAGAATAGGGTTTGGTATAAATGCCGAAAATAAGGTCTGAGGTTAACACAGGCTTAGGATATATGTTTTGTTCTATGGGATAAAATCAGTGGGTTATGAAGCCTTTAATGTGCTTTATGTCCTTTTTCTGCAGACATAAATGCTTCAAAATTCACAAAAAGGGAAGTTAGCTGATTAAGATGATCTCATAGAAAAACATGTATAAGATCTCTTAAGACTGTGTTTACCAAAGACCTGGTTTTTGGCATTTTTCCAAAAACCCTCCATAAACTCTATTCATTTCCACATAGGTTTTGTCCAACGAACCATGGCGGAGTTAGAGCATACAAAAATTCACCAGTACTATTGCTCTCTATTCACCTTCCTTACCCCACGGTTCAAATAACAAGGGGGCTAGGCACCCCCATAGCAAATCACCCCCCCCCCCCCCCACCATAATAATTTAAATATCATTGTTGGCCAAAATGTAAATATCATTGTTGGCCACCTCCCAAATTGTCAAAGATATCTACCTCCCCCAAGAGAAGTACTCTCAAGAGAGGGAGCACACCCTCAAGTCTATTTTTAACTATTCTCCTTACTTACACCACCCCCTGGTGGTGGTGTGTAAAGATACCTTATTGTCATACATCGCTAGATGGACAATATCATTGATGGGCTTTCTTCTTTTGCAAACGACTAAAGCCTTGCCACTGCTGGCTTTAATGCTCAAATCAGTTTTGTCTTCAAATCTGTTTAGGACTACTGACTGTCCGAACAGCAGTTACAAGTGGCCAAATCGGATTTTTGTGTGTTCAGACAGCAGTCATTTGCTGACACGGATACGCTAGTTGTCATAGAAATGACAGGTGTGTGTGCAGTGGGGTAGGCTGATTGGTGGTGGTGCTTCCTATCACTCAGAAGTTATGTGGCAAGCTAAGGTGACAAAAATGCCTGTCATGAACGTTTCCTAGTTGCTTTGAATGTTCAAAATCATAGGGTAAGAACACTTTGAAAGCCTTAAAGGATAAAATGATCCAACTTTCAAAACAAGTAATTTTCAGCTAGCCACAGCAGTCAACTAGCTAGCTAGGTAGAGGTTTAGCTTTCTAGCACATTCACTAATTTGTTTGTAAACAATTAACAAGCTAGTTAGCTACAATGTCATGTTCTTGTCAAACTGTCAACAGAGGAGCCAGCAAGCAACAAGATATGCCGAATAACAGTATAAAAACCACTTGAGGGTAAATAAATCAGATTTGACCGTCACATGGTCAGGGATCAGATTTCTATCTGACTTCAAACCGCCTTTATAGGTGGTTTGAAATGTGGCTTGAAATATCAGATTCCATGTGCTTTTTGGATGCTCAGACTGCAGGAAAAATAACAGATTTGAATCAGATATACAAATAGGATTTGAGTCACTTCAAACTGCCTAATGTGAACACAGAGTCTCACTCCCATAACTCAAGTCTCCTACTGATGACTCACACTCTTTGCAGCGACTGCCTGTCCTATTGGTCACCTTCCTCTTTGTTTAGTCATCCCTCTCTCCCACCCTTCCTTACAAACTTTAGGGTGGATTAACAAGTGTTGTTTTACTGTATTTGAAAGGTCACGAATTCGCCATTGCTGACTCTTAATATGTCCGTGTGTGTCTGGTCTCGTTTTTATGAACAGTCAATAAGAATGCTGTCCTTTTTGTCTCTTCCACTAGGCATTAGGCCTGCCAATTTCATGATTTAGTTTGTTTTCTAGCAGTTGCCCTTGTTGCAACAGAGTGGGCATTTTCTGTAAATCTGCAGTGAAGTGGGCCGCCACAAATTTTTGAAGATTGGACATCAGGTCTATTACTTTCTAATTCTCTGCTGCCCAGTGCTTTCTGTATTTTGGCCCAGTTTTCCACACTGTATTTTTTCTCTCTCTCTCTCTGTCTCTCTCTATCTCCTCCCTCCGTCCCCACCCCCAGATGAGACAGCGCTACGTTCTAAGAACTGAGCAGCGCAGCCGGCTCTGTCCATAAATAAATGACTGATTCTCTCTACACTAAGGTCAAACACTTTGGCTGTGTGAAAAGTTCCCACGCTTTCCCACTTCACTTCTCTGCCTACAACGTCAGTGTCATTCCCTCCCGTAGGGAGGTGGCTGTTGGTTGCGAAACGGCGGCTCTACAGGTGGGTTAATCAGCTACCAATGTAATGTTCCAGCCTGCAACCGCATCAATGATTCATTCGGTTACTGGCTCACGAAGCCAACACACTTTCTCAGGATAGCCAGACAGATTGTCCAATAGAAAGCCAGGGGGGATGGCTGAATGGCTGACTTCATTGGGAAATCATTGTGTAGTCTTAATGTGGTCTGTCGTCAGTACTGTAGTATGTAGGTTGTGCATCACATGCAAGTCAAACAAATGCATTCCTCAAGTAGTCATTCAAGTAGTCATGTATTGACCAGAGGGTGTATAGTAGTCAAACAACTTTTGATACACTTTATTGACCATAGTAGCGTATCTTTAGATAATTGAAATGTTATCAATGCCTGGAGGGGGTTATGTTAGTTTAGCTAGCATTGGCATTCAGAGAATCCCCCATCTGCTTTCAATTACATGTTGTGAGTCGTGTGTTTACTGACAGGGACACTGGCTGCTCATCTGGATTGACCATTAGGTACTTTGTTGGAACTGCGCAGGTTAACCTCTGCCTGTTGCGGGATGAAAGGTGTCTCTTTGTGCACAGGACTTTGGGTCATTGGCTTTTTCAGATGTTCCCTGAACATCAGTCCACTCTCAATGTGTTGATAAAGGTCACATAATTCTGCCATTTCTCAGACAGGCCTACTATCCAATATAACAGGAATTTAGGCAACCCAGGCTTCATTTCCCATATAAAAACAGTATTACTGTGTATTTGCAATGCTAAAATGAGACCCCAAAATGTTTCAGTTCAGATAGTGTGTTCTAAGTTAATCTAGCCAGCCCTCCTTTAGAAGAAAACTTCAAGCTCTGTCTTTTTTGGCAGGGCTAACCAATATGCCAGTGTTTACTGACAAATGCAGAGAGAGCCCTCGAGTCTGTTTGAAAGGAATGCAATTAAACTAAGCTCCTTCTTTGTTTTGTCAAATTAAGTTGCTTGGCAGGAGCATCCATCGGTAAATAGCATTCTTATGACAAAGGGTTTCCCTTTTTGGTTCACTCTAGATTTATCGTATTCATTTGAGGAATCATAGTGGGTAGCTAAAGAATGGTGCCAGGGCATTCCAGGACTTCAATAATAATGAGGTGTCAACTACCTGGCTCAATGTAACACAGATAATGTATATAAAATTGTCTGTTTAATGACAAAACTTTGTATAACATAGTACTCTGGTTTCGCGGTTGTATTGGTGCAGTATAAATAGAGGCAAGTATGTTTACTGACAACACTCCATATAAAAGAACACAATGCGTCTCAAATGGCACTCTATTCCATATATAGTGCACTACTTTTGACCAGGGCCCAAAGGGCTTTAGTCTAAAGTAGTGCACTATACGGTATAGGGAATAGGGTGCTATTTGGGACGTAGTCTCTCCTTTTCTGGTTGTATTGGTACAGTATAAAAAGAGGCAAGGGAGGGGTTTCCTTGGTATGCATTCTTATGAATTGACTAATTATTTAAACAAATGAATTATAAACATGAATAAAAACATGGTCATTATAGATAAACCACACAATATACACACCTCTGTTATTGACTCCATTCCAGGCATTACTATGAGCTGTCCTCCCCTCAGCAGCCTCCACTGGTGTGAGTGCACATGAGCCATATCTCTTCATTAACGATCACCCAGCCCCGTATGAATGAATTGCGTTTACTGAGTTACAAAGTCATTACAGGCCTTGGAAGATATCCCTTTTGATGCTTTGTTCCCGCAGCTCTGAGAGATGACACAGTCATTAACATGCTCCTTGGCTCTCTACCTCAATAGGCTCCAATACGTAACTAATGAGGGCGTGTACGGGGGGGGGGGGGGGGGGGGGGGCCCATCTGGCATTCCCGAGCACTGTTGTCTTACTCTGCTTTGGTCCAGATAGACCATTTACCAACAAGGAAGGGGACTCAGAACATTTTTTGAATTGAAATCCAGTGTTAGTTGCTCTATCCATCCCCCCAAAAATGTAAGATAAAACCGAATCCACCCCAAAGGACATTTGGTGGGGACCCACTCCACCCCCAATCTAGATTTGCATATAACCAGATACCTCAAACCTCAGGTATTAGGCATTGGAGTCCAATCTCCCACTGCCCTGCTCAACTCAGTTTATAATTCCATACATTTTTGACAAACCTGCCATTGCATAATGCTGAGCTAAGCATCAACCATTTTGCATTGTGGCAAAGTGATCAGGTGATTCAATTGGTTGGTTGGAAGAGTAGTTTATTGAAGGTATTCTTTAGCTTTTCTGTTCTCATTGTAATGAACATGAAGGGAGACAGAGTGTGCTGATTTCAAGCGTGGGGGTGCAGCAGGTGTTTATTGCAAAGGAACACAGGAGGAGGCAGGCGGCTGGGTCCAGGGGGAGGCAGAAGGTCGTACACAGGGGGTCCAAAAGGTTAACAGTACAGGCAGGGAAAAGGCTAGTAACGTAGTCTGGGAGATCAGGAAATAGGAAGATAACAGGAAAACCGATAGGCTAAAGTACAGGCAGGTAATAGGCGTCATTAGTGAGGCAGGCAAAAACTATCATACACGGGAGGAGTAAATCACAGGAAACCCAGCGCGCTGAAAGCCGTGTGTCACAAAACAAACAATACCTCACATTGATGTGGTGCAAATAACTGAACTAAATAGTGTGTGATAATGACATACAGGTGTGTGAACAGGTGATTAGAATTCAGGTGACTGGGATCTGGAGAGTGAGCTGTGTTCAAGAGATCTAGGTGTTTGAGAGTGTGAGCTGGAAAGTGGGCTGGAAAGTGAGCTGCGTTCAGGGGATCTACGTGTTTGAGGGTGTGAGTTGGAAGCAGACGTTACACTCATTGTGCAAAGAAGTTTACCTTACATTGTGTTATTTTCTCTCATCTGACAAAAGGAGATCCAAATGAGATAATGAATATTAATTAGTCATATGCAAATTTCACAACACTGAAATTGCTACTAAGCTGCTGTATGACTGTTTGCCACTGGCGTGTAAAAGCCTTATTTGTGCATGGAGCAGAATTCATGACACACAGAGTAATACATCTCCAAATATTGATGAGTAGTTATGTGAGTGTTTATGTTGTCAAAAGGGTTTATTCGCTGGAAGTTATTCTGTCAAATCAAATCAAAGTTTATTTGTCACGTGCGCCGAATACAACAGGTGTAAACCTTACAGTGAAATGCTTACTTACAGGCTCTAACCAATGGTGCCAAGCACCATTGGTTAGAAGACCGTAAGATGGCGGCCATCTCCTCCAGCGCCATCTTGTCCCAAGCATGTGTGTTTCATAGTGTGTGACATCAGTCCCTCTTGGTTTAGCTTGCTCATTAACAGAGGGAGATTGTTTGAATGTCTGGTGACAAATGTGCCTGGGGCCACTTGAATTAGCTACAATGTCTTCAGAAAGTATTCATACCGCTTAACTTATTCCACATTTTGTTTTGTTACAGCCTGAATTCAAAATAGATTAAGTTGATTATTTTTCTCACCCATCTACACACAATATAAAATAATAAAATAATAATATATAAAATAAAAAAAGTGAAAACACATTTGCACATTGCACATTTATTGAAAATGAAATACAGAAATATCTATTTTACATAAGTATTCACTCCCCTGAGTCAATTCTTTGTAGAAGCACCAATGGCAGTGATTACAGCTGTGAGTCTTTCTGGGTAAGTCACTAAGAGCTTTCCACACCTGGATTGTTCAACATTTGACCACATTTCTTTAAAATATTCTTCAAGCTCTGTCAAATCGGTTGTTGATCATTGCTAGACAACCATTTTCAGGTCTTGCCATAGATTTTCAAGTAGATTTAAGACAAAACGGTAACTCGGCCACTCAGAAAACATTCACTGTCTTCTTGGTAAGAAACTCCAGTTTAGATTTGTCTTTGTGTTTTAGATTATTATCCTGCTGAAATGTGAATTCATCTCCCATTGTCTGGTGGAAAGCAGACTGAACTAGGTTTTCCTCTAGGATTTTGCCTGTGCTTAGCTCCATTCTGTTTATTTTTTATCCTGAAAAACTCCCCAGTCCTTAACGATTACAAGCATACCCATAACATTGTGCAGCCACCACTATGCTTGAAAATATGTAGATTGGTACTCAGTATTCTGTTGGATTGGATTTGCCCCAAATATAAAACTTTGCATTCAGGACAAAAAATGTATTGCTTTGCCAATTGTTTTACAGTATTACTTGAGTGCCTTGTTGCAAACAGGATGCATGTTTTGGAATATTTGTATTCTTTGTAGGGTTTCTTCTTTTCACACAGTCAATTAGGTTAGTATTGTGGAGTACCTACAATGTTGTTGATCCATCCTCAGTTTTCTCCAATCACAGCCATTAAACTCTGTAAACGTTATTTGTCACATGCGAAGAATACAACAGGTGATACTTACAGTGAAATGCTTACTTACGAGACCTTAACCGACAATGCAATTCAAGAAATAGAGTTAATAAAATATTCACTAAATAAACTAAAGTACTGTATATATATTTTTTGGAATCAATCAAAAAGTAACACTTTAAATTTACAGAACAATAACGAGGCTATATACAGGGGGTATACAGGGGGTACCGGCACGGGTCCCCAACAACAAAAATACAGAAATGTAATAAATTGATTTGCATTTTAATGAAGTTAATAAGTATTTGACCCATCTGCAAAACATGACTTAGTACTTGGTAGCAAAACCCTTGTTGGCAATCACAGAGGTAAGACATTTCTTGTAGTTGGCCACCAGGTTTGCACACATCTCAGGAGGGATTTTGTCCCACTTCTCTTTGCAGATCTTCTCCAAGTCATTTTCGAGGCTGACATTTGGCAACTCGAACCTTCAGCTCCCTCCACAGATTTTCTATGGGATTAAGGTCTGGAGACTGGCTAGGCCACTCCAGGACCTTAATGTGCTTCTTCTTGAGCCACTCCTTGTTGCCTTGACCATGTGTTTTGGGTCATTGTCATGCTGGATTTGACGGTACATGGCCCCGTCCATCGTCCCTTTGATGCAGTGAAGTTGTTCTGTCTCCTTAGCAGAAAAACCCCCAAAGCATGTTTCCACCTCCATGTTTGACTTTGGGGATGGTGTTCTTGGGGTCATAGGCAGCATTCCTCTTCCTCCAAACACAGCGAGTTGAGTTGATGCAAAAGAGCTCCCACCTCTTTTTGGCAACAATGCAAAACGTTATGTTTGGCGTAAAAGCAACACAGCTGAACACACCATCCCCACTGTCAAACATGGTGGTGGCAGCATCATGGTTTGGGCCTGCTTTTCTTCAGCAGGGACAGGGAAGATGGTTAAACTTGATGGGGAGATGGATGGAGCCAAATACAGGACCATTCTGGAAGAAAACCTGATGGAGTCTGCCAAAGACCTGAGACTGGGACGGAGATTTGTCTTCCAACAAGACAATGATCCAAAACATAAAGCAAAATCTACAATGGAATGGTTCAAAAATAAACATATCCAGGTGTTAGAATGGCCAAGTCAAAGTCCAGACCTGAATCCAATCGAGAATCTGTGGAAAGAACTGAAAACTGCTGTTCACAAATGCTCTCCATCCAACCTCACTGAGCTCGAGCTGTTTTGCAAGGAGGAATGGGAAAAAATTTCAGTCTCTCGATGTGCAAAACTGATAGAGACATACCCCAAGCGACTTACAGCTGTAATCGCAGCAAAAGGTGGCGCTACAAAGTATTAACTTAAGGGGGCTGAATAATTTTGCACGCCCAATTTGTCAGTTTTTGATTTGTTAAAAAAGTTTGAAATATCCAATAAATGTCGTTCCACTTCATGATTGTGTCCCACTTGTTGTTGATTCTTCACAAAAAAATACAGTTTTATATCTTTATGTTTGAAGCCGGTAATGTGGCAAAAGGTCGCAAAGTTCAAGGGGGCCGAATACTTTCGCAAGACACTGTATGTAATACTATTGGCTTGCTGATTTAAAAGGTAACATTGTGAATGTTAACGAAATGTACATTTCTTTTCCAGAAAAAAAGGGGTTACATTTTCTCTGGTCAAAATGTCATTGGAGACTGTGGTACTGAGGAAAGCAGTTAGAGATATTCGGCCACTTTAAAAGTCTTAGTATCTGGATAAGGCTATAACTGGAGTTCCGGATAAGTGAGGCCAGCTCATGTGTGTTCTTGGCCTATATGCGATAGTGGATTTCCTTTGGAAGGGTTTTTTCAATTCAGTTTCAAATTGGGTATGCAGAAGGATGGAAATGTTTTTGAAAATGTATTTAAGTTATTTCTAAAGAAAAGAGAGTGGAAACATTTTAATGGTGTCAAATGCCCTGAACCCTAAGAATTTCCCGTGAAGACTGATCAACTTCACTATTAGTCATTTAGGTCAACATTGGATCATTCAGAGATCCTCACTGAACTTCTGGAGAGAGTTTGCTGCACTGAAAGTAAAGGGGCTGAATAATTTTGCACGCCCAATTTTTCAGTTTTTGATTTGTTAAAAAAGTTTGAAATATCCAATAAATGTCGTTCCACTTCATGATTGTGTCCCACTTGTTGTTGATTCTTCACAAAAAAATACAGTTTTATATCTTTATGTTTGAAGCCTGAAATGTGGCAAAAGGTCGCAAAGTTCAAGGGGGCCGAATACTTTCGCAAGGCACTGTATGTGGAAAACTATAAATACCTAGGTGTCTGGTTAGACTGTAAACTCTCCTACTAGATTCACATTAAGCTCTCCAATCCAAAATTAAATCTAGAATCAGCGTCCTATTTCGCAAGAAAGCATCCTTCATTCATGTTGCCAAACATACCCTCGTAAAACTGACTATCCTAGCCATCCTTGACTTCGGCGATGTCATTCACAAAATAGCCTCCAACACTCTACTCAGCAAATTGGATGTGGTCTATCACAGTGCCATCCGTTTTGTCATCAAAGCCCCATATACTACCCACCACTGCAACCTGTATGCTCTCGTTGGCTGGCCCTCGCTTCATATTCATTGCCAAACCCACTGTATTCAGGTCATCTATAAGTCTTTGCTAGGTAAAGCCCCGCATTATCTCAGCTCACTGGTCACCATAGCAGCACCCACCCATAGCATGCGCTCCAGCAGGTATATTTCACTGGTCATCCCCAAAGCCACCTCCTCCTTTGGCTCTCCTTTCCTTCCAGTTCTCTGCCTCCAATGACTGGAATGAATTGCAAAAATCACTGAAGCTGGAGTCTTATTTGTCCCTCACTAACTTTAAGCATCAGCTGTCAGAGCAGTTTACCGATCATTGCACCTGTACCTAGCCCATCTATAAATAGCCCTCCCAACTTCCTGATCCCCATATTTATTTTTTGCTCCTTTGCACCCCAGTATTTCTACTTGCACATTCATCTTCTGCACATCTATCACTCCAGTGTTTAATTGCTCATTGTAATTATTTCACCACTATGGCTATTTATTGCCTTACCTCCCTAATCTTACTACATTTGCACACACTATATAGACTTTTCTATTGTGTAATTGACTGTATGTTTGTTTATCCCATGTGTAACCCATGTGTTGTTTGTGTCGCACTTCGTTGCTTTATCTTGGCCAGGTCGCAGTTGTAAATGAGAACTTGTTCTCAACTGGCCTACCTGGTTAAATACATGTGAAATAAAAAAAATTAAAGATCCAACGTCTGTAATACTTGAATGAAATGGAGCTTAATCCAGTTTGTTGAGGTTATCTTTCTCTCGTGGCAGTGTCTCTCAAATCGGCCTTGTCAATGTATTTCAATCAACAATCTCATGTGGATGACTGAATCTTCCCATAATATACGCCCTGGATGTGGTGGCATTACCTAATAGAGTTGCAATCGACTGTAAATGTCCTAAGGGTCTTTAAGGTGTGCCAATGTGAGATAGAGAGATAAAGGTAGAGAGCAATATTCTTGGCCAACATGTGGCTTCTCATTTCAAGAGATAAGGAGGCCCTCAAGGAGTGCCGTTCTCTGATATACTCTTTCCCCTACCAACCTCTCTCCTCGCCTCATGCCACCATTATGTTTTTTCCTACTCTATAGTCGATACGGAGAGGCATTCGGCGGGGGAACGGGGGGTCATGAAACAACATGCCCCCTCTCTGCTTCCCCGCGCTGCACCGTGAAGTATCACATGATCAACCATCCACTTGTATAGGAACCTGGTACGGCTACACATTACCGCGGCTTGGTCATTCCAGCAAAGGTGGAGAAAGGAAGAGAGTTGAGTGGAGAGTCAATGAAAAAAAATGCAGGGTTTTAATGTGATGTCGTATTATCGGAACCGATTCAAAGTGCAGGAGTTGTTCATTGTCTTGAGCCAATAAAATAACAAGATCAGGGAATCTCTTGAGTTTGACTCCCCGGAAATACTAGATACAATTCCCATATGAGTGGTGGAGCATTACTAGTTCAGACTTGAATAGGGATGGTCGACCTTGTTCCTCCATTCGTACAAACTGGAGAGCTGCATGGATAGACGGGAAACCACCAGTGGTGTCGTGCTATGTTTTTAGGTGAAGGAGCGCATTTAAAAACGTTTAAAAATGTTTTAATGTTATAATTTCTCAATCAACGTTTGTACTGATGGATGTAGCCTATTGAATATCATTGTAGGATAGGCCCATGTATAAAATTCCAAGAAAATGTTATATTTTGAATATCCTCAAACAACAAATTAGGCATACCTAATTTCTAAATAGGCCATCGTCACTGTCAATCGTGAATGATAATTCTTCATGTTTTACCGGTGAAATGTCCAAACTGCAAGCCTGCCAGTCATTTGATCTCAATCAGTTTTATGGGAATATGCCTTTAGATCTTCTTGAATTACTGTTTCGTGACCGGATGGTCTTAACAAACTATTAGCCTTTCTTATTGGCTTATTTTGTTTCAATCTTTTTGTTTCAATCTAAGCATATATCCTGCCTATTGGCATGCGGTGTTGAGTTTTGGCACAGGATTTTTGTTGTTGTTGACTATTCAGCTTCAGATAAGAAATGACTGAGGAGGTGTTTTTGGTGTAACATATTATAGGCCCACTACGCTACCATATATGCTGTTATATTCGGTTCTGTTAGGCTATGTAAAATACTAATGAATCATTATGTGATCTTGCGAGATATTGATTCAGTTTTGATCTAACATTAGGCCTACTAAATGAGCACCATTGTGAGTAGTGATAATATTCTATTTGTAATATAATCATAAGTGGTGAATATGACTATTAGGCGTAGGCAACAGATCTTGACAAGGGTTATTTTAAGCAAATTGAGCGCCCTTCGCATAGTGGTGATGAATGGACAGCACCGTAACCAAGTGCTCACACTATCGTTCTGGGTTCCACTGCGCAAGACGGGGCCCGTGGAGTTTTATGAACTACAAGGCAGACACGCAGTGAATTTGGATCCTAGATCTCGTTGGGGTGATGATAAGGTTCATGCGGTGGATCAGTTTGTCTGCATACGCGATAGAGGTGGTGTGTTTCTATAAGCTAAGCACTCAGACAGTAGGGCGAGTTGAAGTGCGTCGTACGTGAGCCCTAAATTCATAACAAACTGTTTTGAGGACAGACATTTTTGCAACTCTTCGTAGAGTTTTCTGTCTGTGGCTGTTCTTGTTACATCAGATTTGGCCTGCTCAAAGTGGCCAAGACTCCAAACGATGGGCCTTTGCAGTCTGCACACATGCCTACAGCTATTTATCATTTGCGACCACCGCCAGAGAGAGCGAAGACAAGGAAGAAACCACCATTTACCTACCTATAGGTTGCTATAGCCTACATATTTCATTTGTTTGTAATTTTCATGGAATCTTTGTGGTAATTAAATATTATTTATTTATAATTTATCTGAAATAATTTCTCAGAGATATTTTTACCAGCTCTGTGTCGTCTCAAATTGAAAAAGGTGAGGGGAGCACCGCTCCCCCAAGCTATGGCAGCACTACATCTCTGAAAACCACATTGACCGTTTGATTGCATATGACAAACCTAAGAGGCGGGGGATGTGTGTATAGTTGAGAAACATCTGGGTCCTCAAGTAAACGTTCGTCAGAGTGATTTGACTAGTGAAAAAGTCATGTTTCAATCATCTTGGGGTGATCAGGTTTTGCTATAACCAACCAGGTGTTTTGAGGTTGATTTTCCATAACATTCGCTAAATATTCTCACATGTGAAGCACCGTGTCTATAAATTGTGCTTCTGGTTGTTGGAGATATTGCATATAAGCCAACCTTGTTAGACACAGAGTCTGACAGTTATTAAACTTAACTTCTCTATTAAGAATTACATTCCACAGACAAGTTAGAGACTGTTTAATTCAGAGCTGGCTTTACATCAGTTGTAAAAAAATTACACAAAAAACATACACCGACACACACAAACACAAACACACACACACACAAACGCTTTTGTATGACTTCTATAATTAAAGACTCACAAATCATACATCCATTTGGTGTTGGTCTAAGGAAAAAGCCTGGTGTGGCAAAATGTTAAATCTGGGTGCAAAATTAGAACAAGGGCGGGATAAAAGAAACAAAAGTTCCTCAGGGGTCAAAGTGAAAAACAACTCTTTGAGAACACATCACTCCCCTTCATTATTCACCCTCCAAGAAGTAAACAAAGCGTTTTTGCTACATCGTTGTTTGCTGTGTCTGCTGGCAAAATTTAGTCTGGTCCTTAAGTCCACCCTCCAGGCCATCGATAATATTCGAAGGAGGAAATGTAATTCTCTGTATATTTTTGGTACAGAATTAAGTAATGCAACTGGGGAGTGGGTGGAGCAGTGGAGTAATCCATGTGCATTCATGTCTGGCCATCTGGACTGGACTGGACACACACACACACACACACACACACACACACACACACACACACACACACACACACACACACACACACACATAACCACATTTGGGGCTGGGCTAACCCTCAATAGAACATAGAACTAGTTCTACAGGCCCAGACCCACCTCACACCAGATCACTCCAGTCCAGACGGCTGTGGGAAAGAAGGGGGAGGGGAATGTGTAAGAAAACAAAATAGTAAGTTATACCTTTGAAACACAAGAAGGAGGAAAATGAATGTTTCATCTTGTAATGTGTGTTTCATCAGAACCTGCTGACTGCTATAAATCCATGTCACACCAAGCATGTCAACTCTAAGAGATAAATGTGTATGTCTGTAGACCGAGTCCCAAATGGCACTCTATTCCGTATTTAGTGCATGACTTTTGACAAGGGCCCATAGGTCTCTGGTGAAAGTACACTATATAGGGAATATGGTGCCATTTGAGACAGACCCTCTGTGTCTGTGCAGGTGGCCTACATTAATGAGAGGAGGGCACATCCGAAATGCAACCTGACAACACACATATTTTTATTATTTATTTAACCCTTATTTAACCAGGCAAGTCAGTTAAGAACAAATTCTTATTTATAATGACGGCCTACCCAGCCAAATCCTGATGACGCTGGGCCAATTGTGCACCACCCTATGGGACTCCCAATCATGGCTGGATGTGATGTATTCATTAATGTGTTTGTATGTTATTACAAATACTTTAACTGTACGTGCTTATGTATGATCATGCACAGTATGTATGATTAAACTTTTTTGCCAACGGGGCAAACTTAACAAACTGGCCTGTTCTCCTTAAAGGTTCAACCCTGTAAGTAGTAAGAAACACCACTTTCCATTTGTTTTGTCCAAGGGTGGAGTCCTAGACGTGTAATTTAAACTTCCACAGAGACAATTCATTGATGTCAATGAGAAATTCACGGTAAAGTTTGAGTGACCCTCGCATGTATCTTAAACAAGGACTTGTCCCTATTCCAGGGTGGGGTGTGGGTAACTCCTGTCCTGGGAGGGGCCACACTGTGTGCAGGTTTAGTACAGTTTAGCTCAGCACAGTTCAGCTTGACTAAGCACAGCATAGTTTGGCTCGGCACAGCTCGGCTCAGCACAGGTTAGCTCGGCTTAACCCAGTTCGGCTCAACCCGACACTGTTCAGCCCAGCACAGTTCGGCTTTGCCCGGTCTAGCACGTTTTGTCATAGTTCAGCTCGGCACAAAAGCAGCCTGTTGTGGCCATGCCACAGCCATCTGATTTATGCAGCCCTGCTGACAAAGAGCGAGAGGATGAGAAGAAAAGCAGCTAATGCCCCGCTAACCCCCCAACAACTGCCTTCCCTGTCCGCTTTCCTGTCGGCCAATGGAGGGCTGAGTTGAGGAGCTCACTTCAGAAGGTACACATATTCACTCTCACGTGTTCTTTGCACACATACAAGTCCACATGTGTACATATACGCTCACACAGGCAAATGCTTGAATTTCGAGCAGCACGGTATCACTCACGCTTCTCAGAGATACATGACATGCCCAAAATAAAGACGAATCATTTTGCACTTGAAAGGCTGCCATTCCTTTGCTAGGCACCTATTCACACCACCCAGCCAGACACAGAGGCAGACAGACAGACAGGATTGAATTTAGTTGCACTTGAAGCAGAGAAAGGAAACATGGCATCCCACACGCACGCCCAACTTCAGAGAGAGGACAAGGTTGAAAGCGAGAGAAAAAGAGAGAGATATTAGATATGACAATGTGTTCCTATATTTATGCATTGGCAATGTAAGATAAGGTACTTTCATGCAAATAAAGCTAATTGAATTGAGAGAGAGAGAGCGCGAGGGAGAGAAAAATATAGAGAAAGAGCATCGTTGGAGCTTATCTAAATGTTGACTTTGAGTGCTGTTTCGGAACCAGATTAATGGGGAGAGTCCAACTTTACCAGCCAATGACCCTTGGCTTGGTTGACCTCTCAGAGCCTTTCACATGAGGTCAGACACACAGACTCTCTCTCTTTCTTGCACATTTCTGGGATATTTAATTTTAATTTTTTTACATTGGAGTCATTCCACATCCCTTTTGATTAGCTCAGGAGATTTGGGCAGGTGTGAAACGCTCAATAGAAACGATTGAATGTTTCAATCCTTGATTGCGACACGGGTTTGGAAACATTAGACAGAGAGCCGGAACAGTTACATGTTGGCCCCGCTGTGGTCATTCGTTCAAATGAGAACCCTATGGATGAATGGCCTTGGGTTCTCAAGAGCTATGATTAGGTTAGATTTCAATTATAAAGCCAATCTCAGTGGCTTGGATCGAAAAGGAATAGCATTGAGACGGGGTGCAAACGATATGGTGGAAGGAAACTCTCTCTCGCCCATGTTTACACCAATCCAATGCTTTTTAAGTTTAGTAGTACATGTAAGAAGAATCAAGTCAGCTACCTAGATGTTTTTTTCTCTGTTAGCTAGTGACAGCTAGCAATAGTGATGCACAAGCGAGGCCCTTTTGAAACATCGCCATCTCCTGGCCGCATTTAACAGTGGAGCAGGTTGAGAGCTTTAAGTTCCTTGGTGTCCACATCACCAACAAACTAGAATGGTCCAAACACACCAAGACAGTCGTGAAGAGGGCACAACAGAGCCTATTCCCCCTCAGGAAACTAATAAGATTTGGCATGGGTCCCCAGATTCTCAAAAGATTCTACAACTGCAACATCGAGAGCATCCTGGTTGCATCACTGCCTGGTACGGCAATTGCTCGGCCTCCGACCTCAAGGCACTACAGAGGGTAGTGCGTTAGGCCCAGTACATCACTGGGGCTAAGCTGCCTGCCATCTAGGACCTCTACACCAGGCGGTGTCAGAGGAAGGCCTTAAAAATTGTCAAAGACCCCAGCCACCCCAGTCATAGACTGTTCTCTCTACTACCACATAGCAAGCGGTACCGGAGTGCCAAGTCTGGGACGAAAAAGGCTTCTCAACAGTTGTTACCCCCAAGCCATAAGATTCCTAAACAGGTAGTCAAATGGCTACCCGGACTATTTGCATTGTGTGCCCCCCCAACCCCTCTTTTACGCTGCTGCTACTCTCTGTTTATCATATATGCATAGTCACTTTAACCATATCTACATGTACATACTACCTCAATCAGCCCGACTAACCGGTGCCTGTATGTAGCCTCACTACTGTTATAGCCTTGCTACTGTATATAGCCTGTCTACTGTATATAGCCTGTCTACTGTATATAGCCTGTCTACTGTATATAGCCTGTCTACTGTTATTTTTCACTGTCTTTTACTGTTGTTTTTATTTCTTTACTTACCTATTGTTCACCTAATGCCTTTTTTGCACTATTGGTTAGAGCCTGTAAGTAAGCATTTCACTGTAAGGTAGTGTTGCATTCGGCGCACGTGACAAATAAACTTTGATTTGATTTGAACATATTCAGTAGCATGAAAAACCCCCAAAAGCAAGATTTTTGCCCAAATTTTTGCCCAAAAACATAACATAATTTGTGATGGTTTTCATTTGATTATAGTTAGTTTTGGAAACAATTGTATGTTGCAACAAAAAATGATATGGTATTGAATTCATAAGCCTAAAGATTATAATGTTGCAATTTTCAGAACAAATTATGATACAATGGCATGGATGGAAGTGTACCAAGGAAACTGCAAGCAAAGAAAATGTTTTCAACATTGTAATTCATCCTACAGTATGTTTGGGCCCAGTTTAGCCGGTGTGTGTGTGTGTGTGTGTGTGTGTGTGTGTGTGTGTGTGTGTGTGTGTGTGTGTGTGTGTGTGTGTGGCCTGAGGTCTGGCAAGGTCTGGCACGGTGCTTTGCTGGGAATGTGTAATTACGCAACAAAATGCTTTGATCCAGGTTTTTCCATCAGGCCCAAATTGTCCTCACATTGTGCAGTCCTGTGGATCCTTGGGACTCTCAGAGGGATGGAGGCTCCTTTCATGTGCACCCCTCTGGAACTCAAAGTATCCCGCCCTTGAAAACTGAGCTCCCTCTCTTTCTCTTTCTCCACCGCTCTCTCTTTCTCTCCTGCGCACTGGCACGGACGAAGGAATGTGTGTGGGAAAAAGAGTGAGTGAGTTGGTGAATAGGCGAGAGTGTGTGTGTGTGTGTGTGTGTGTGTGTGAGAGAGAGATGTACATAGACTAAAACAGACAGAGAGGTAAAATACAGTGGAGAGGACATCGCCTAACATGCCTGTATCAACAATGAAGTCAGCCAGCGTGTTTCATCATTATCACCCCACAGAACAGGAAAACACCCCTTGGATCGTCATGTCCTTAATTACATGACACCCTTCTTCTGAGAACACTTCTCCCCCTTTCCATCTGTTCAAACTTCACACAGTCTCTGGACTGTGTGCCCTCTCGGTGTAATCTCCAAATGAGCAACAGATGCTCGGATTATAAAATCATAAGACTCACTCTAAACTGTAGTCCACAGCAAATCTATAGTATGTCATGGACATTCACTTCTATTCACAGAGACGTAGTACACGTTTACGAAAGTACAGTAAAAAACGTATATGTAGACTGTATAGATAGGCATCTACACAACATATGCTTCTGGCTTATAAAATCACAGAGGTTCTCTGTGGGCACTGCACAGCAAGTCCATGTCATGAACATGGACTTCTAATAAACACGTCCATTAACTTCTATTCTCTGAGACTGAGAAATGTTCAATGTGGATGCCTACAGATATGCATCTGTAGTAGGCATCTGATGATCAAATACCTTTTACTGCAAAATGGCAAAGATTGTGTTTCCTTTTGAGTGGCCCCTGCCAGGGCTTGAAAACCAATCAAGAAATCTTTATGGGAAAGATGCCATTTTTGGCTCATTCTATGTGATCTGAGGCCACTCAGTGTTAGTTACTTTGTTGAGGTGGTGTTTAGAAACCTATTATCATTTGGTTGCAGTAATAAAGCTAGATACTCTGAGATGCCACAAAATGGACGATGGTCCTCTGTTTTCCCAGTATGCGCCCTAATACAATGTCGTTTGTGCGTTTCTCGAGAGCAGTTGGAGTTACTAGACACATGCTATGCTCAATCTCCACCCCTTCATGCTTGCAAGGCTAGCCATCCCCCACTCCACACCCTCCCCAACGCACCCACCCTACAACACCTCACCCAGCTCAGTCCAGACGTATAGGAAACCTTAGGAGACCGCAGTGTGCAGAGAGGTTTTTTATCCCCCTCGCCCACAGACCACACCGCACCACTGTAGTCACCACTCTGGGGTTGACATGCATCTAATGCTCCGGTAGAACTGGTTCCCATTTAGATTTCAGGTTGAGTGAGAAGAAAGCCCTCGCTCGATCCCTACCTGCTAATGGAATCTGAAGGGTTGCCTGTAGCGTGCCTGGAGTGGGAGCTGTGGTCCTGTATTGAATCAGCAGTGTGGTTTCTAGCCGCAAATCTGGCAACCCTGTGTTGTTATGAGTCTATTACCCTCTCGACAGGGTTTTGTTGCCATGTTTGTGACGGACTCAATCGAATCGAATCTGTATTGCCGCATTTGGGCAATAACAATTTTTCCATGGTGGAATAAAATCGCAGAGTGATTGTGGATACTGTGAAATGGTAATAGAAGTACCCCCCCACACAGGTACATGCTTCTAGTTATCATAATAGGACATGTGGGTATGGGCAACAGTTTGTAAATGAAGTCACTGAGTACACAAACAATAAATTATTATCTTTATTGATCCATTAAACAGAGACAACAGTAGGGTGTAAGGTCAGGTGACAATATCTGAACGCTGAGTTTGACTGGTGCTCACATTATAAATCATGATATTTTGACCAACTGTGAATTCAATTGAAATAATCTTTGCACAAATGTCATACTTAATGTGTTGTGAATAATGTGTGTAAATGTCAATGTTAAACCGTTTGTGAGCATGTCTGTGAAAAAGGGGAGCTCCCTCAATCAGTGTGGCCAGAGCGGTTTGATGCTTCTGACAACCACATTTCGAGCTCTCCTGAAAATACTACTTTTCACATTCATCCATTTCGGCATATTTGATTTTGTCCAATCATAAACAAGTTGAGTACCAACTCAAAGTGTAGAAGTTGACTGATGCCTGGAAGGGGTTTTGTTGCGAAAGCTAAAAACTTACCGGAGGGAGAAGGTCAGCAAGCTTTCATCTACACTGTTTGACCATATACATTAAAACTTCTTGGTGACAGGGGTCAGTATTTTCATGTCCGGATGAAATGCATGCCCAAATTCAACTGCCTACTACTCATCCCCAGTAGATAAGATATGCATATTATTAGTATATTTGGATAGAAAACACTCTGAAGTTTCTAAAACTGTTTGAATCATGAGTACAACAGAACCTATGTAGCAGGCAAAACCCAGAGGAAAAACCATTCAGATTTTTTGGGGGGGTCACTCTCTTTTCAATGACGTTTCATTGGGAATCCAGATTTCTAAGGGACCTTCTTGCAGTTCCTACCGCTTCCACTGGATGTCACCAGTCTTTAGAAATTGGTTGGGGTTTTTCCTTTGTGTAATGAAGAACCCTAGCCCTGTTCAAAACGAGGGTCACTTCAAGTGTACTGTTTGTTAGAGGCGCGTGACCAGAAAGGTAGCGTCAGTTTGTTTTCTTCCTGTATTGGACACAGATCATCCCGTCTTCAATTCTATCGATTATTTACTTTAAAAAATACCTAAAGTTCTATTACAAAAGTAGTTTGAAATGTTTTGGCAAAGTTTACAGGTAACTTTTGAGATATTTTGTAGTCACGTTGCGCAAGTTGGAACCAGTGTTTTTCTGGATCAAACGCGCCAAATAAACGGGCATTTTGGATATATATCGACGGAACTAATCGAACAAAAGGACAATTTGTGATGTTTATGGGACATATTGGAGTGCCAACAGAAGATGCTCGTCAAAGGTAAGGTATGATTTATATTTTTATTTCTGTGTTTTGTGTCGCACCTGCAGGGTTGAAATATGCTTCTCTCTCTTTGTTTACGGAGGTGCTATCCTCAGACAATAGCATCGTTTGCTTTCGCCGAAAAGCCTTTTTGAAATCTGACATGTTGGCTGGATTCACAACATGTGTAGAGGTTTTAAGAAACTCTAAAAATCGTATATAACTACACAGATCAGATTCTTCGTGAACATTTAGATAGGCTGCTGTCAACATTTCAGGCTGAATTGTTGAAGCAATCATACAAGTACCCGAGTAGGTGACTAACAAGCTGTTTAGCTAGCTAGCCACCGTTCGCTAACGGGACAGAGTGGGGCGTTTTGCTTGGCTACAGAGGAGATTTCTCTCTCAATGCGCACTGTCTCTCTCGCTCTCACAATTTGATGAAACTAAAATAAACTTTAATGCATTTAAACCTCAGGATTTTAGGAATAATTTGAAATGCAGCAATTGAGACTGCATTTAGAATTGCTGATGCGACCAGAGATTAACCAAGGAAGTGACAAGCTGATTTAGCAAGTCTGCTAGATAGCTAGGTAAGTAGCTGAGGGGGAGAGAGAAACATTGCTTTGTGCCTGTCTCTCTTGCTCACACACACAGGAGAGAGAGAAAGGAAGGAAAGCGGGAAAGTAGGGTGAGGAAGAGAGAGTAGTAGGCAGGGAGGGATGGGGAGAGATAGAAAGATGGGGAGAAAAGATGGGAGGGAAGGAGAGGACCACTGGCTGGCAAATGCCCTCAGCAAGCACTGGCAGTCTGTTTTAATTTGTTTTATATTAATAGGCTTGTAATTCTTACCATCTTTAACAGATATCTTGCTCGTCTGAATGGCCTCCTCTACCCCTCTGACCAATTAGTCTGTATAATGTTAGTGCACGCACGCACGCACGCACGCACGCACGCACACACACACACACACACACACACACACACACACACACACACACACACACACACACACACACACACACTCTGACAGTAGTCTAAGTCTATGTGGGGAGGGTAAAAGGTGGGACAGATGTCCAGTTAATGTGTTAACCCATGATCATTATGGTCAGAGCATAAACTCTCAACACAGTCTACATTTGAACAATCAAAAGTCATCTTTCCCTCTCTCTTTCTCACACACACTTTATTCGTTGTTGTGTGACATTACAGATGCTCATGTTTTGTTATATTCTCCCAATGTTTAACAGATACAGTTGAAGTCGGAGGTTTACATACACCTTAGCCAAATACATTTAAACTCAGTTTTTCACAATTCCTGACATTTAATCCTTGTAAAAATATCCTGTTTTAGGTCAGTTAGGATCACCACTTTATTTTAAGAATGTGAAATGTCAGAATAATAGTAGAGATAATTATTTATTTCAGCTTGTATTTATTTCATCACATTCCAGTGGGTCAGTTTACATACACTCTATTTGGTAGCATTGCTTTAAAATTGTTTAACTTGGGTCAAATGTTTTTGGTAGCCTTCCACAAGCGTCCCACAATAAGTTGGGTGAATTTTGGCCCATTCCTCCTGACAGAGCTGGCGTAACTGAGTCAGGTTTGTAGGCCTCATTGCTCGCACACGCTTTTTCAGTTCTGCCCACAGATCTTCTATGGGATTGAGGTCAGGGCTTTGTGATGGTCACTCCAATACCTTGACTTTGCTGTCCTTAAGCCATTTTGCCACAACTTTGGAAGTATGCTTGGGGTCATTGTCTATTTGGAAGACCCATTTGTGACCAAGCTTTAACTTTTTGACTGATGTGTTGAGATGTTGCTTCAATATATCCACATCATTTTCCCTTCCTCATGAAGCCATCTATTTTGTGAAGTGCACCAGTCCCTCCTGCAGCAAAGCACCCCCACAACATGATGCTGCCACCCCCGTGTTTCACGGTTGGGATGGTGTTCTTCGGGCTTGCAAGCCTCCAAACATAACGATGGTCATTATGGCCAAACAGTTTTTTTTTTGCTTCATCAGACCAGAGGACATTTCTCCAAAAACTACGATCTTTGTCCACATGTGCAGTTGCAAAGAGTACTCTGGCTTTTTTTATGGCGGTTTTGGAGCAGTGGCTTCCTCCTTGCTGAGCGGCCTTTTAGGATATATTGATATAGGACTCGTTTTACTGTGGATATAGATAGTTGTGTACCTGTTTCCTCCGGCATCTTCACAAGGTTCTTTGCTGTTGTTCTGGGATTGATTTGCACTTTTTGCACCAAAGTACGTTCATCTCTAGGAGACAGAACGCGTCTCCTTCCTGAGCGGTATGACGGCTGCGTGGTCCCATGGTATTTATACTTGCGTACTATTGTTTGTACAGATGAACATGGTACCTTCAGGCATTTGTACATTGCTCCCAAGGATGAACCAGACTTGTGGAGGACTACAATTTTTGTCTGAGGTCTTGCCTGATTTCTTTTGATTTTCCCATGATGTCAAGTAAAGATGCACTAAGTTTGAAACTAGACCTTGAAATATATCCACAAGTACACCTCCAATTGACTCAAATGATGTCAATTAGCCTATCAGAAGCTTCTAAAGCCATGACATAATTTTCTGGATTTTCTGGAATTTTCCAAGCTGTTTAAAGGCACAGTCAACTTAGTGTATGTAAACTTCTGACCCACTGGAATTGTGATACAGTGAAATTATAAGTGAAATAATGATATTAAATGGCCTGTATTCTTTGCATGTTCATAATGAACTTTGGAACTTAAGATATGCACCTACTGTAATGACATCAGCCTGTATTTAATAAGACCCAATCAATAATCTGTTTGGAAAGCGGTCTGTTGTGCACGCATCTATGAACACTTGCAATCTCACCTTATGCTAGAATAGCTATCTCACACACACACACACACACACACACACACACACACACACACACACACACACACACACACACACACACACACACACACACACACACACACACTGTGGGAGGGGTAAAGGTTTGGTGAGTGTAGGCTGAAAAGGTCTGGTAGAGGTCTGGTAGATGTGAATGGACTTTTCCCCATTGAAAGTCTTTGGCCATTGGAATGCATTGAATTGTATGCTAAAATGTAGAAATAGTAGAACAAGTATTTACGTAGTCTGAAGCAGTCTATAATGTTAATTTGGTGTCTCTAGCTCAGAAAAAACTACTTAGATGTGTCATGTGTGCTCCCTCTCCAGCTTCTAGGTCACCAGGCTGCTCATTATGGCGCACACCTGTCACCATCGTTACACAAATCAGCAGACTCACCTGGACTCCATCACCTCCTTGATTACCTGGCCTATATATGTCACTCCCTTTGGTTCCTTCCCCAGGTGTCATTGTTTCTGTTTCCTGTCTGTGCATTGTTCATGTTTCTCGCTCTGTTTATTAAATGATGCACTCCCTGAACTTGCTTCCTGACTCCCAGTGCACACGTTACAAGATGGGGGGAAAAAACAAATTTGTCAATGATTTATTACGTACAACATAAAAGTTGTGCATAAATGTATGGCTAATTTGCATATGCAATAGACCAGTCAGAAGTTTGGACACACCTACTCATTCAAGGATTTTTCTTCATTTTTGCTATTTACTATATTGTAGAATAGTAGTGAAGACATCAAAACTATGAAATAACACATGGAATCATTTATTATTTTATTTTTTTACAAATCAAAATATATTTTATAATTGAGATTCTTCAAAGTAGCCACCCATTGCCTTGACAGCTTTGCACACCTTCAGCAACCAGCTTCATGAGGTAGTCACCTGGAATGCATTTCAATTAACAGGTGTGCCTTGCTAAAAGTTCATTTGTGGAATTCCTTCCTTCTTATTGTGTTTGAGGCAATCAGTTGTGTTGTGACAAAGTAGGGGTGGTATACAGAAGATTGCCCTATTTGCTAAAAGACCAATTCCATATTATGGCAAGAACAGCTCAAATAAGCAATGAGAAACGACAGTCTATCATTACTTTAAGACATGATGTCAGTCAATGCGGAGCATTTCTAGAACTTTGAACGTTTTTTCAAGTGTAGTCGCAAAAACCATCAAGCACTATGATGAAACTGGCTCTCATGAGGACCGCCACAGGAAAGACCCAGAGTTACCTCTGTTGCAGAGGATAAGTTCATTAGAGTTAACTGCACCTCAGATTGCAGTCCAAATAAATGCTTCACAGTGTTCAAGTAACAAACACATCTCAACATCAACTGTTCAGAGGAGACTGCGTGAATCAGGCCTTCATGGCCAATTGCTGCAAAGAAACCACTACTAAAGGACACCAATAAGAAGAAGAGACTTGCTTGGGCCAAGAAACATGAGCAATGAACATTAGACCGGATGAACGGATGATCTCCACATGTGTGGTTCCCACCGTGAAGCATGGAGGAGGTGTGAAGGTGTGGGGGTGCTTTTCTGGTGACACTGTCTGTGATTTATTTAGAGTTCTAGGCACACTTAAGCAGCATGGCTACCACAGCATTCTGCAGAGATACGCCATCCCATCTGGTTTGTGCTTAGTGGGACTGTAATTTGTTTTTCAACAGGACAATGACCCACCACACTTACAGGCTGTGTAAGGGCCAGTTGACCTCGCCTCCACAATCACTCGACCTCAACCCATGTGAGATGGTTTGGGATGAGTTGGACCGCAGAGTGAAGGAAAAGCAGCCAACAAGTTCTTAGCATATGTGGGAACTCCTTTGAGACTGTTGGGATAGCATTCCAGGTGAAGCTGGAGAGAATGCCAAGTGTGTGCAAAGCTGTCATCAAGGCAAAGGTTGGCTACTTTGAAGAATCTAAAATATAAAATGTATTTTGATTTGTTTAACACTTTTTTGGTTACTACATGATTCCATATGTGCTATTTAATAGTTGTGATGTCTTCACTGTTATTCTACAATGTAGAAAATAGTAAAGAATCAAGAAAAACCCATGAATGAGTAGGTGTGACCAAACTTTTGACTGGTACTGTGTATGTATTTAATTATATTTCATTTTAACATGCTAATATTATTGTATAACCTCTGAAAATGTGATATTGATAAGACATTCCTACCTTTAAATATTTGTTAATCTGATTCGACCTGTGTCATTTAGGTGCCATTTTTGGAAAAGGCTTTGCCATTTATCTGTGCATTACTGTATCTCCGTGAACGTTTGACCCAGAATTCGGACACACAAATTGTAATATCTCAGCAATGGTAAGTCCTACAGACATTAAACAAAGTACACTGTGCTAATGGGAGTATGTTGTATCATCAGTTCAGCTAACAACAGTACTTTTTGCTGTCACAGTACATACTGTACAAACATAGTGGCTGGTTCGATGTCAGTACTTTTACCCTTTAGTTTGTGTTATGCCTAATCTCTATTTTCTAGAAGTGCAGCAGCATTCTGTGTAGGCTACTGAAAGTAAAATGTTGAAAAACATGGACATAACTTCTTCTTGGCTCCTGTATGCTCTTTCTCTCTTTGTTTCTCTCTTTCCCTCTTTTGAGACAGCAGCAGTCATAACTGCTTTTCATTGACATCATCAATTCTCGTCACCCTGTGCTAAAACTCCCATCTTTTGGTATCCACCCAGGAAGTGTGTTTGTTCTTTATGTTTGTGTGTGTGTGTGTGTGTCTGTGTGCACATGCATGTCTGTGTGCGCGTGTCAGTGCTTGTGTGCCTGTGCGGTATGTGTGTGTGTTCTGTATACACTGTCAGGGACCCGAGGCAGAGACATTTCCATTGTTTTTGAAACAGGCCAGTATGGAGCATTTGCTTTCATTAACTATCAAAGGGCCCTCTGCGGCTGCAGTGGGACTCCCAGCCTTTTGTCTTTTTCTTGGAGGACGCTCTGAGCCCTTCTATCTCAACAGTATGCAACATGGCTCCCTGTCATACATCCAAGCCCTGTGTGTGTGTGTGTGTGTGTGTGTGTGTGTGTGTGTGTGTGTGTGTGTGTGTGTGTGTGTGTGTGTGTGCGTGCGTGCGTGCGTGCGTGCGTGTGCAACATGGCTCTCCATCCAACATCCAAGCCCTGTGTGTGGTAGAGTGTGTGCATGCGCGGCAGTTTATGTGTGTGGCAGTGTGTGTGTGTGGCAGTGTATGTGGCTCCCCATCGAAGCCATGTGTGTGTCTAAGTACTGATGTCATAGGCTGGGATAGAACAGGGACTAATAAAAGCTCTGTTTTTCCTTTCTGTCGTTGTCTCTTTTCAAGGCTGAAGCCACATCCAACATCCAAAACATTTCAAAGAACACAGTTTTAGTGGGTGTCATATTTCCTGTTTTGTTTTAATCCAGAAACGATGGAATTCAAATTGACTGAGTGAGGCGTGTAAGTTATGATGGAGTTTCATTATGTTTTGGCTCATTGTGATGTTCTATAATATGCCATTTATATTGGTATCTATCTATATAATCTATGGTTAAATGCCAAAATAAAGGAAACGCCAACATAAAGTGTCTTAATAGTGCGTTGGGCCACCTGGAGCCGCCAGAAAAGCTGCAATGTACCTTGACAATGGATTCTACAAGTGTCTGGAACTCTATTGGGGGATGCGACACCATTCTTCCATGAGACATTCCATAATTGGAGTTTTGTTGATGGTGATGGAAAACATTGTCTCAGGCGTCGCTCCAGAATCTCCCATACGTGTTCAATTGGTTTGAGATCTGGTGACTCAGACACACGCACTTACGCACACACACACACACAATGTTTTGTATTGCTATCCTTGTGGGGACCAAATAAATTGATTCCCATCCAAAATCATATTTTCCCTAACCCAAAACCCTAAATCTAAAACTATACCTAACTCCTAAACCTAACGGTAACCTCTAACCCTAACCATTAATTCTAAATATAATTGTAACCCTAAACCTAACCCCTAAGCCTAAAATAACATTTGTCCTCGTGGGGACTGGCAAAATGTCCCCACTATCCTTGTGAGGACTTCTGGTACCCACAAGGATAGTTTAAAAAAAAAACACACCCACCCTTTAAACACCCTATGCTCCTTTGAGACCTCTATTTCAAAGTCACTGAGATCTCTTCTTCTTGCAATGGTAGCCAAAATAATGGGTAAGTAGGCATTTTTTTCAAATTTCCATTGCTTTATTTCCTCGGGGGACTACACCTGTGTGGAATCACCTGCTTTCAACTTTGTATCCCTCATTTACTCAAGTGTTTCCTTTATTTTGGCAGTTACCTGTATATCACAATGGTGATAGTCTTCATGCATTTATGCTATGTAGGAAAGTGTTGTTACACCATATGACAAAATGTCACACAATGACAGAGCTTGCACACTGAGCTATGGCTCAATGACATACTGTACCACACAGTCTTAAAACTTCAACCAAAACCCCGCCAATAGACATGGTCTTGGAAAGCTAGTCCATTTTGAAGAGAGTTCCACACCCCTGTAAACCCTCCAACAAAAAAAGCCTGGCCATATTAGAACTCCCAAAACATGATTCACAGCACAGTATTCTATACAACTGCATGATCTATGCATTATGTCATGTATATGAAGTCTTTATGTACTGTTTGGTCTATAGATTTAAGGTTTCGTCTAGTTATACTTCATCCAACTCCTCGTGTGGCATGACTCGGTTTATTTCTAGCCCGCTTACTGATTAGTTCGCCGATAGGCGATTTTACGACTCCACATCTTGATTAAATGAGCTGTTTACGACACCGCAGAGAAGACAAGAGGAGATGGACATCCTCTGACATCTCCTTTTCCAGCCTATTTCAAACGCTAATCGAAGGAGATTGCTCGATGCTTTGTACCAAACATTCCTCCCTCAGGAAAAAAAAACAACGTATTAAAAGTTAAAGACGAGGCTGGGAGAGTAGCCAGGAGGGAGAAGGGGGTCTGGCAGGACGCCCGATAAAACCATACAGTCTTTCTCCCATTCTTCAACCCCCACAGACCCCCTAAGACTCCCTCAGACAGCACCAAAAATACCCCCCCCCCCCCCCCCCCCCCCCCCCCTTGTACTCTGAATTGATATAGTCCCTTAAGAGGGTCAATAACAAACGGCGGTGACAGCGTGTTGGGACAGAGCCCGGGATCATACTGTTGGAACGGGATCATAATATTGGAGAATTGGAGAACAGAGGCATTGTCTGTTCGGATCCCGACCAACTATCAATGATGCATAAGGATGGATGGGTGATTACACAAGTACATACTGTATGCACACACTCGCTGACACAAAGTCATACACAGACAAACATGCACACACACACAGACAACCCCCACACTCCCAAAGAAACCTTTGCAGTGGTTTTAGTAAAAGTAGTTGATGAAAACTAGCCACTTACGAAATGCACTCATTAAAAATTACTTCCGTGATCTCCATTTTGCTAGGTACTTTTTTGTGTTTTATTCAAGTGTACAAGCTAGTCACGTCAGCAGTGACGTAGTTTGTCTATGCCCAACTGACGTTCTATTACATAGAGGTGCTGTTAAGCTGGAGCATTTGAAAATTGTGGAAGGCCAACCGGATGTCCACAGGGACTACATCTATAGCCTTTAGGCAATTATAAAGGCTGTGAAAATGATCCGTGAGCTGTTATGAATGCTTATCACAACTTGAATAATGCACGGATGATAATAGACAAAGACTAAAAGTCTTAGATCATTATTTTCTAAGGTGTGACCAGTTTTATAACTGCTAATATCATCCATAATGTCTCATTATTATAGTCTAAAGCCCTCAAGCTCAACTCTGGACCTCGAAGCCAGTTCCCCTGCATTTGTTCACTGTTCCTCTGTAATCAGGGACTGATTTAGACCTCGACACCAGGTGTATGCAATTAATTATCAGGTACAACCAGCAGGCTTCGAACCTCTTAGGGTAAGAGTTGAATACCCCTGGTGTCAAGGAAACTCTCTCAGCAGCAGTGTTACAATACCTTTTGTACATGACCTTATTCAGTCTTGCTTAACATTAAGATACCCTTTATAATGGGAGCGTGTCCTGGCCCGCTCATAACGCTCTGTGACCCTTGGAATTCTGGGATTCTGGAGGATAATGCACAGCTGGTTGTGGTAGGAGGGGCTTTCAAACAAGGAATCAGTGCAAGGGTGAAGAAAGAGGACCTACTCCACCTGCCATCAAGCTCTTTCTTCTCTCACACAAACACAAACACACTCACACACAAACTGTCTCTCACACAGACCCACCGACCCACACACACACACACTGCACACTAACCTTCGGCAACAAAAAGGTAATCCATATTGATAAACCTCCAGATCCATCTGTCCCTCTTCGTATAGCTGGACCCCAGAGAGGAAGCCTGTTCTGACTGGCAGATTTAATATGGGTACGTCCCAAATGACACCCAATTTCTCATACAGTGCATTACTTTTTACCAGGCCCCATAGGGCTCTAGTCAAAAGTAGTGCACTACATAGGGAAAATGGTGCCATTTGGGATGCAAACATGGACTCAGCTGCTGCTGGTGTTCCCATCCCCCCCCTCCCTCCCTCCCTCCCTCCCTCCCTCCCTCCCTCCCTCCCTCCCTCCCTCCCTCCCTCCCTCCCTCCCTCCCTCCCTCCCTCCCTCCCTCCCTCCCTCACTTTATCCCTCCAGCCTTCAAACCAATCTGGCAACTGCCAGCCGCTGGGAAAAACCCATTAGGCTGTCAATAAAATCCCCATTTCATTCATCGGCAGTTTTTGTCTCTGCTATTCCCTTGAACCAGAGGTGCTGCTAGTGGAGTGAGCAATGTTGCCCCTAGATGCTAATCCTGGGTCTGTTTTTCATTTTACCCACTAGTAAGGTTATGATTGGGGTAGGGGAAGCTAGAGATCCTAGATCTGTACCTAGTGGCATCGATTGCGTTTCATGAATAGTATATAGCCTGAAGGGGATTTGTTAGCAGAGGGATCCAATACTATGTTCTGGAGACCACTGTCTAAAAACACATCAGTGTTTGTCCTTTTATTTTCCCTTTGCTGTACCTCAGATACTTCCCACTCGAGATTATTTGTGTAATGAATTTACTAAGTTGTAGTAGTGATAACTGTACAAGGTGTGTGTGTGTGTGTGTGTGTGTGTGTGTGTGTGTGTGTGTGTGTGTGTGTGTGCTTGTTTTCCTGTATGCCTGTGTGTGTGTGTGCACATACGTCAGCCTCTTTGTCTTCTCTCTCTCAAGACACTAGACAGATGTTATCATAGCTTCTGCTGCTGCCCGTTTGTTCCCCTTTTCTCTCCCTCCACCAAGACAGTGTCATTTTAGAGCATAGCCCGTAAAACGAGGCAGCTGAAGTTTACAGTCTTCAAATGATGCCCTTGAGGAAACAATCGGGAGGCATAATGTACACTCAACTTCAAAGACCGTCAGCAGTACTAACTATGTAATTACAAAGCACTACTGCTTTTAAAGGAATGACGCTTGATCAGCCACTGATGTCTTATGGTGAAAGAAGGGAGAGTTAGAGTTGAGACTGTGTTTAAAACATCCTGCTGACCTGGCTCATTTGTAGTTTTTGTCGTTTTTTTGGACATCGGATATATTTTGTTGACCTTCTGTCTGTCGTGGTGTGTGTGTGTGTGTGTGTGTGTGTGTGTGTGTGTGTGTGTGTGTGTGTGTGTGTGTGTGTGTGTGTGTGTGTGTGTGTGTGTGTGTGTGTGTGTGTGTGTGCGCACGTTTATTTGCGTGCGACCAACGACCACAACATTTTTGCAGTTCTTGATGTGTGTGTGCATGCATGTTTGCCTGCATACATTTCTTTATGTGTTCTTCATCTAAAAGTCATAGAAAAAAAGCCACTTTGGGGAACAAATGTTGGAGGCACCATGAGGGAAAGATAGAGGAGGGGGGATAGTCAAACCTACACACACACAGTAAACGGGAAGGAGAGAGACAGCGAGACGGTTCAGAGAGGAGACTTCAAGTTTGCCAGAGTAAAGAAAAGGAAATCTCCCTAATTGAACTCAAGTGTGTTTATGAGCCAGTTGGCATCTCCAATCCAAAGAAAATGTTTTCAACCACGGAGAACAAAAAAGGAAAACATACAGAAATTATTAGAAAATACTAACACCGATTGTTTCTGGTTAGTCCCAGTCCCAGACGCAGATTAAAGGAGACAGAGAAGTTGTCTGATGATGGTATACAATGTGGGTTGCTATGGGAACCCCGGCTCCAGACTTGAAGGGCGCGTTTGAGTCTGAAATGCGAGCCCTTGAGCTCTACACAATGATGTCACCAGGGAGAATGTCAATGGGATGAGGAATACAAAACTCATCTTTTTAACATCCAAGGGGCATGTAAAGAGCACTCAGTTCTCTCCACTCTGGTAATGTGTTACCATTTGTCATAATTATGACAAAGCAAAAGTTGTATTTTCATATGAAAATCCAATTCCTCAACACATGGGATTAAATGATACAAACATTTAATTCACGTATGTAAAAGTTGAGTCAAATGGTATTCAAAGGTTAGTCACTGTTTTATGAACATGAACCAGAGGGGATGGTCTTTCGAAAACTCCAGTGTTTGTTTCTGTTAATTGCGGCTTTGGTGATGGTGTAACAAAGCGAGTTCTGTATCTGTCTTTCCGAACCTGTCTTTCCGAACAACACATCATCACTCAAAGTCAGTTGTGCTAACTGACAGATCAAGAGGCTAACCTGAGCGAAGTTTGGCTTTAGATCTCAGGATAGGGAGACTTCACGATAGCTATTAGTGTAGCGGAGGTGATTTAGAATCATGCTCTTGTGATGAGATAACCCTGTCTGAGCTGTTGTTCTTTAGGTTAAGATGGTTGTCTGGCGAATGGGAGGGGTCGATTCCCACCAGCGCAAAGTAGCACAAACAGCTCAACTGCTACAGAGGGAGGTTTAACCCTTTTCATACATAGGATGCTGCTACAGTAACGGGTCGATAGCAACAATTAATAACATTTAAGACTATTTTTTTTTTTAAGTTTCAGAAGCATCTACCTTTTCAGACAGTAGAATTATGCTCCGGCATAGAATGTTCAGTATTGTTACCCTGACAACAATAAATGTCGCTGATTGATGTGCTGTTGTGTTGTTGTTCTGCATTTTTGTATGGGAGGGTAGATTGATGTGTTTTTTTTTTTACTAAGTGTATTGCTAAGTCATTGTATTTAACAAACTTAAAAGTACTTTTCTTAAGAGCGAGTGGTCTGTGCTCAAGCAGCAGGCAGGCAGGTTGTGCGCAGGCCGCACGAGATCATTTGATTGACAGTTCTGTTTGCCTAATGATGGAGGTTAGTCCCGCTTCAGAAGCGTCATTCCTTTAAAGACAAGTTAAATGCCCGTTCAGTGGCGCTACTATCTCCATTTAAAAAGCCATATTGTACCTTCTTAGACAAACAAACATGCCGTAGCCGAGGTGCTTTTAAGGCGCCGCATTCGTAGCATCAATATCTCCTGGGTTTAATTGCTTCTTTTAACATCTTGCCTGGAGCCTGTATTGACTGATCTCCCTGTGGTCATTTTCACTTGATCCTAATGATGAGATCTGCTTTCAGACCACAACTGTCCCCAAAGGCTGGAGGCTGGGGAGCCAACTGTGATGTCATTCTTCGTAAAGGGGACAAGGCAATTCAGGATTCCTCCGTGTCAAAGGTCACAATTGTCTGGTCATGAATTACCACCCCTGGAGATTTGCATTATTAACTAGCAGAGTTCATCAAGGTATCCTGTTACTCAATCTGTCAAAAGATGGAGAAGTGTGATTTCCACCTAACACATGGGAAAGTATGTCATATTTTTGTCAGGGAGCAGGTAGCCTGGAGGTAAGAGAGGCGAGCCAGCAGCAGGTGGGTTGCCGGTTTGAATTCCAGGTCTGACTGGAAAAATCTGTCAGGGTGTGAACTGGCAACTGGAGAAAGAGCAATGTGGAAAAGCGCAGTACAATCTCGTGGTCCACATGATAGTGTGACAAGGGGCAAAATACGTCTACGCCACAAAGGGGATACGTTTCTCAAGCACTGTCAATCAGTGATCTATTCATCCTGTTAGCAGCGCAATGCAGAGTGGAAGGGAGCATCCATTGGGCTTAGCTACATCATCAATTACTCAATGAATAACAGTGCAATTTATTCTGCCCGTATACTCAGGTAATCTGCTTTCTTTCTGTCATGAACGAAACCAACTTGCTTTAAGTAGGACTTCTGACTCGAAAAACAGAGACTCCAAAGTCATCTGAATTTCAGTCCTTCACATTTCCGTGTCTCAACATCTCTTTCCTATTCTCATAATGCATTCCAAGACAATGGAGAGAAATCCAAAACAAAGATGATCAAGTAAATTCTGCATGGACAGGTTGAAGTCGGAAGTTTACATACACCTTTGCCAAATACATTTAAACTCAGATTTTCACAATTCCTGACATTTAATCCAAGTAGAAATTCCTTCTCTTAGATCAGTTAGGATCATCACTTTATTTGAAGAATGTGAAATGTTAGAGAAAATGATTTATATCAGCTTGTATTTCTTTCATCACATTCCCAGTGGGTCAGAAGTTTACATACACTCAATTAGTATTTGCTAGCATTGCCTTTAAATTGTTTAACTTGGGTCAAACGTTTCGGGTAGCCTTCCACATGCTTCCCACAATAAGTTGGGTGAATTTTGGCCCATTCCTCCTGACAGAGCTGGTGTAACTGAGTCACAAAGTAGATGTCCTAACCGACTTGCCAAAACTATAGTTTGTTCACAAGAAATTTGTGGAATGGTTGAAAAACGGGTTTTAATGACTCCAACCTAAGTGTATGTAAACTTCCGACTTCAACTGTGCATGGATATACCCACACTATCATTTTCAATGTTCTGAGTGTAACCACGTTGGGTTAGTGGCAGGATGTTTTCTACCAAACTATAGAGGAAATCCTATCAAGGGGATTTTGCCATCAGTGTCCCTCTGTGCAGGATTGCATGTGTGCCCATACAGTTCAAGCATTCAAATTTCACAATGAAACTCATATCCTACAATTACTGGCACTCTTTGCTTGGTGTAATCATAATCATGTTTATTCCTCCCGGTTTGTCTTCTTGTCTTGTCTCTTGGAAAGTTATCTATGAGGAAAGTTGAGCTAGCAGAGGAGTGCTATATACTGTATACTGTGGCTGGTTGATATTGGACGTACTGTCTATACAGTGGACTGCTATGCAGCAACATCTTGGGACTAGTGGGACTAATAACAGCATGCACTAAACAGGAGCATGGATTTGTCACGGGCAACTAGGAGGGTAACCAGGCCAGCACAGTACAGTCAGGTGTGAATGAGGATGAAGTGCATTTGACTGACAGAACGGCGAGGAAGTTCATGCCTGTGGCTTTCAGGGGGCCATTTTTTCTCCTTGGGTAAAAGTGACAGTTATAACGCAGGCCACAGTTTTGGACCTTGAGATGATATGATTTTGAGTTTTATTGGCCGGCTGCATCTCTCATTCTGCCTCTTTCTGAATTTCAGTGGTTCTAAATTTTGCTGTCTGTTTTGACATCCCAGAAATTGTAAAACATCAGGACACACTTACAATCAAAGTAAGGGATCGGTTAAGTTTAGGGTTTAAGTTTAGGGGTGCGGTTAATGTGAGGGGAAGTCATTAACACTGCCAATCGTGATTAGGTCCCAAGTCACAACCAATCTCATTCCTTTCCCAACAACGTCTGAAGAGCAACTCTATATAATTTGTTCATTTAAAAAAATCTTAGTAATACCTTGCCAGGAAAATGTATTTTTCTCTTTTCTTAAAACGTTTTTGTTATGCTTTAATATTATAGCTTAGACACAGGTCATGGTTGTTAAAATGAAACACAATTCCATACCCACTGTTTCCCCTTCTGTGGCTAAAGTATTGTGTTAGGTGAAATCGCTGTTTGGAATTCTGTACAGCTAAAGTTACAATCTTAGGACTCTTATAGTCGGTCTTTTAGGAGCTTGTGGCTGGACAGACTCATTCTCACCTCATCTGAAATGCATGCCAAGGGTCTCCTCGAGATAAGCGCGGTTCTTTTTTCTTCCTCAAATGGGATGAAGCTGGAAACTGTCTCATAGACCAGAGCATAAGACTTATGTGCATCCCAAATGGCACCTTATTCCCTATAAAGTGTACTACTTTTGACCAGGCCCTGGTCAAACTAGTGCACTATACAGTGCCTTGCGAAAGTATTCGGCCCCCTTGAACTTTGCAACCTTTTGCCACATTTCAGGCTTCAAACATAAAGATATAAAACTGTATTTTTTTGTGAAGAATCAACAACAAGTGGGACACAATCATGAAGTGGAACGACATTTATTGGATATTTCAAACTTTTTTAACAAAAATCAAAAACTGAAAAATTGGGCGTGCAAAATTATTCAGCCCCTTTACTTTCAGTGCAGCAAACTCTCTCCAGAAGTTCAGTGAGGATCTCTGAATGATCCAATGTTGACCTAAATGACTAATGATGATAAATACAATCCACCTGTGTGTAATCAAGTCTCCGTATAAATGCACCTGCACTGTGATAGTCTCAGAGGTCCGTTAAAAGCGCAGAGAGCATCATGAAGAACAAGGAACACACCAGGCAGGTCCGAGATACTGTTGTGAAGAAGTTTAAAGCCGGATTTGGATACAAAAAGATTTCCCAAGCTTTAAACATCCCAAGGAGCACTGTGCAAGCGATAATATTGAAATGGAAGGAGTATCAGACCACTGCAAATCTACCAAGACCTGGCCGTCCCTCTAAACTTTCAGCTCATACAAGGAGAAGACTGATCAGAGATGCAGCCAAGAGGCCCATGATCACTCTGGATGAACTGCAGAGATCTACAGCTGAGGTGGGAGACTCTGTCCATAGGACAACAATCAGTCTCGTATATTGCACAAATCTGGCCTTTATGGAAGAGTGGCAAGAAGAAAGCCATTTCTTAAAGATATCCATAAAAAGTGTTGTTTAAAGTTTGCCACAAGCCACCTGGGAGACACACCAAACATGTGGAAGAAGGTGCTCTGGTCAGATGAAACCAAAATGTAACTTTTTGGCAACAATGCAAAACGTTATGTTTGGCGTAAAAGCAACACAGCTGAACACACCATCCCCACTGTCAAACATGGTGGTGGTAGCATCATGGTTTGGGCCTGCTTTTCTTCAGCAGGGACAGGGAAGATGGTTAAAATTGATGGGAAGATGGATGGAGCCAAATACAGGACCATTCTGGAAGAAAACCTGATGGAGTCTGCAAAAGACCTGAGACTGGGACGGAGATCCGTCTTCCAACAAGACAATGATCCAAAACATAAAGCAAAATCTACAATGGAATGGTTCAAAAATAAACATATCCAGGTGTTAGAATGGCCAAGTCAAAGTCCAGACCTGAATCCAATCTAGAATCTGTGGAAAGAACTGAAAACTGCTGTTCACAAATGCTCTCCATCCAACCTCACTGAGCTCGAGCTGTTTTGCAAGGAGGAATGGGAAAGAATTTCAGTCTCTCGATGTGCAAAACTGATAGAGACATACCCCAAGCGACTTACAGCTGTAATCGCAGCAAAAGGTGGCGCTACAAAGTATTAACTTAAGGGGGCTGAATAATTTTGCACGCCCAATTTTTCAGTTTTTGATTTGTTAAAAAAGTTTGAAATATCCAATAAATGTCATTCCACTTCATGATTGTGTCCCACTTGTTGTTGATTCTTCACAAAAAAAATACAGTTTTATATATTTATGTTTGAAGCCTGAAATGTGGCAAAAGGTTGCAAAGTTCAAGGGGGCCGAATACTTTCGCAAGGCACTGTATAGATATTTTATTTTAATTGTATTTTATTTCACCTTTATTTAACCAGATAGGCTAGTTGAGAACAAGTTCTCATTTACAACTGCGACCTAGCCAAGATAAAGCATAGCAGTGTGAACAGACAACACAGAGTTACACATGGAGTAAACAATTAACAAGTCAATAACACAGTAGAAAAAAAAAGAAAAAAAAGGGAGTCTATATACATTGTGTGCAAAAGGCATGAGGAGGTAGGCGAATAATATAGTGAATAGAATGCCATTTGGGACGAATCCTGAAGCCATAAAAGCATTTGATGAATGAGCTGAGCATGTTGTGAACTCTCGCTGGCATGCCTTATCGTATTGTTTGGCTACCGGGGATCGAGGTCCAGAACGTCTAATGGTCATTTTAACTGACCGTAAACTGGAGAGATTCCACCACACGGCTGTTACTGTAATTTAATTATACCAATGTGTTTTCATTAATTGAATTCCCTTAATCTATTTCATGAGAATTTGTAAGACTCTTGTTTGCATAAAATAGACGGAGAGCAGTCTTATCAATAATAGGTAACAGAATTTATTCTCGGAACGCGCTGCCACGTTACCACGAGCAACAGTTTATATACAATAACATGACGTCATTTCATTGCTTAACAGAATCCCCTCCTCTCGACCGGGACAAAGGGAACATTAAAAGTTCATTCTGACCCCCCCTAGCACATACACAGGACACACAACACAACTGAATTAACTTTTGACCCATCAACATTATCGATCACCACTTAGCTGACAGTTCTAATTAACAGAAAACCTAGGAATGCACTCACTGCCTTATCTAAAACACCCCAGAGCTCAGTTTCGTCGGTTCAACATTGGTTAACTACCGTATCTGTTTACTTAATCCACAACCCATTTCTTTCTTCCCAGTTGGAATGGTGTTCATTAACTTTAATTACTTCTTGTCCGTGTCACACAATCCCTTCTTATGAACTCATATTGTTAAACACTACATGGAAATATCAATGATATACTAGAAGAAGACAACCCAATACATGTATCAACTTCAATGACTGTTCTAACCTACATCAGAATCTTAACTCTACTTATCAGGATTTTCCGTTACAATCTTCATGAAAAAACAGTCTATACATTGAAACAAGAAAACATCTAAATTCCCTAAACATCAAATATGGTCTCCTCGCGAGTGAAAGGACGTCCGGAGCCATGTATTTTGTATTCCACTGGTCAGAGCTTAGGATTGGTCAATATATCACCATCTGAAGTGTCATTGATTTCTCCAGAGTCCTGGAAATGATAACTTTCATACACACAATCAAAACACATCCGCACAAAACTAACACAGTCACACAGGTGAAGGTAGCCCATAACACAGTAATCATAACATTTTTCCATCTTCCAAACACACTGTCAACCCAATTAGTCAGAGAAGTATTCACCCCTGAGTTCACTGCCAACTCGTGAGCTAGGATGTGTAAACCAGCCAAGGCCTTGGTCACTGATCCATCCGGAGCTGTGTCATCGGCGTCCAAACTACCTCCATACACTCCCACCCTTTTCAGCCAGCAAACATATCCAAGACTATTCTATTCTGCAAAGCCATTCATTACATCTCTGATATAATTGGCGAAGCGCTGTGGATTTTTAATAGATATAATTGATCCAATCCACATTCTCATAGAGAGTGGACCACCAAAAAATACTTGACTCTAATCCTGCCAGGATCTAATTTATAGCTTTGATCTCACCTGGCCCCCTGTGGAACCACAATGTTATTAATACAAACCCTATCATCAAAAGACCCAGACGGAGTACTTATTTTCTCCCGTTTAGTCAACATCATGTCATGGTGTTGAATGAGTGTGAAAGGCATTCTCAAATGTACCAGTGCACATACCCCTGTCCAATTAGCCAGTAATACTCAGCCATAACGTCATTCCCCCATACAACCACCACCAGATGTGTGCCCTGGGCCTCCTTATCTTACTGAAATCCCCAGATCTCAACCAGCCTGCCAAATCACTCATTTGCTGCATCAGAAGTAACATTATCTGTCCTATTGCAGGTACTGATTTTCCCCACATATTTCCCAGAAGTACTATACCGAATCAAACAGTAAACAGTCTCCCCTTGCCTCTGTGAAAGGAGGAAGCTTAGATTTCAGAGGAACATGTGGATATAAATAGTTCAAATCCATACAACTGTTGTTATCTGGCTTTCCTGCTTCCATGAATAGCTTTACCACACAGGCCATTCCCTTAGGTGAATTAATTCCATTTAATGGAAAAGGGATGGTTGTCAACTGAGGTTTGCTGTGGCACAAGCATAGCATTCTTCTTTAGCTATTGATCTGGCCGTATATTGAATCCACTCTAACCAGAGGTTAGAATCCTCATAACCAGTTTCCCTTTCCTTAAGATCTTTCATCTGAACTATCCACACCGGCTCTTGGCTCTGGACAACTCCACAGTCAGTATCTGCTTTGTCAGGGGGACTCTGCTTGTATTCCGCTGACTATAGAGCAATTATATGCTCTAACTTTTTCTACCCAGAATGCACTAGATTATCAACTGAAACCCTTACTTTCACTACACTCCATCTTCTTCCATACTGGGTATGTAGATTCATGTAGCCCTCTCACATGATGTGAGCTATAACCTGTTCCCATGAACTACACAGGGACTTGCATAGATGTCTTCCATAATAGCTGCTCTTAATCCTGAACTGCCAAGGAGTCAGAGGCCCCATTTGGTCTACATAGAACTCCACTGAGACATCCTTCCCAATCCCACTCTCACTTCCTGTTTGTCCAGATCAAGTGATCTCTTATGCTTGGTTAATACTAAATCCTCATTGTTTAACTATGTCAATATTACCCTCTGTCCTTCTCGGTGTTCATGGTGTATCAGGAATAAGGCTCCCACAACCAGACAGCTCAGGATGGACAGCCCACCCATAAAGCCCCACCCTCTTCCAGAGAACACATCATTAGCAAGAGCCAGACACACTTTCACTTCTATGAACAAAACAGGGATGGAATGACGGGAAAGGAAATCTTAATTCGAGAGATGGCCCCCGGAATTCTGTTAATTCCAGTTCTCCTCTCAAACACTGTTATTGTTCGACAGTGTCACTGTGTCTTACCCTCCTGCAGTGTGATATGAATCCGGGTAGCTCTTTCAGCTAGCTGTCACCAGGAGTCCTTGGTATGGTCCCCCCAACAGGCCTCAGGGACTAGATTGAGGGACTTCAACTGTAATTCACCTGTAGTGCATACAATCTTGGACATACAGGTTTGGTTAACAAACAGTTTCTCATTTGTTCCATCTGATTATGTCTTTAACTTCTATACCTACTTGTTAGCTATTTTTTTAAATTAGTTTATTATCCAGTAGGCCACATCCTATCCTAGAACACAATTTACCCATCCCCCCTTTGATACCTGGCTCTGCCCAGGTAACAACCTTGCCTACACTAAACAATGACTTAGGTAAGATTAGTAAATTATCCTTATGTCTAACATCATCATGTAGGAGCGCCCCTTTCATTCTCCACATGTCCAATTCTCCCTTGGGCGTCCATTCATGTCAATCCTGTACCAATTCTCTGTCAAGTGTCTTATCTACTCTAAGAAGTATCTGTGCTACTTATATATTTTCTTAAATATATATTTATCGATTTAAACAGTAACCCTTTTCCCTCCTATCTCAAATACCACTAAGCGTCTCACTGTTTGACTTTATCTAAAATCATTGATTTTAGAAAAAACGTGTCTATGAGTGGCAATCTCTAAAGTCCTTACATTTCCTTCATCAATCTATCTTGATTAAATGTAATACTATTTTTAAAAACTCCTAATAGTCAAACAAAGCCAAAACAAATGCTAACCATATCAAATCCTTCCTACACTAATAAGCTATTTCCTTCAGGGATCCACAGTATTTTATCTGACAATAACATGAAGTAACCTTAAAATCAGGTTCATCAATAATTTAATATATGTTGCATAGTGTGGAATACCTTTTCTACAGTAATTTATCACCCCTAAGAACTGAAACTTATTTTTCTATGTAATTTCCTGCCCTATTGGCTTAATATATCTCCTATCCAAACCTCAATGTATCTTATCTTCCCCTATTTATTCTCAATGATAAATATGATTTTTTTCTGTTGTAATACCAAATCAATTATAGCCAATTCAAAAACTTTACAGCTAATGTTGTAAAACAGAATCCTGAACCACTTTCTCATCTGCGGTTCAAACTATAATTCTAACCCCAAACTGAAACTCCATTATAATTAATTTACCTTAAAACTAGTAACCCAAATGACCACAAATGCATTATACAAATGGCTCTCCCCTGAGGCTGATCAGACCCCAAGAGATAGCCATGATAAGGTCAAAGGTCATACCGCCCTTTTATAGTCATGTTCCATACCACATTAGACATATTAAAGAACCCTTTATCCTTAAAATCAAAAAAATTCACTTGTGTAATTAAAACTCATAAAATAAAAACTCATAAAGTTCCATATGTGAGCTCTTTAAAATACCTTTGCACTAAAACAAATAGTCCTAAGAAATGTTTTATGTGTGTATATTTGCAAACCTTAATGAATAAACAAAACTTCCAGGCCTTTTTCAATTTGGCCATTTATGGCCTCAATCTCACCCACTCTCCCCAAGATTATAATCACAGGAAACATCTAAAAGAGAGACAATAAAACTCCCATTCTCCCAGAAAAACACAAAACACCTAACTAGCATTCAATATGCTACATCGATTCAGAAACTCAAAAGTGAACTATAAACTAAACCTAATGATAATTCCCCTTTACCTCAAATCATTAATCATAAGTTTTAAACAACGTCAATGTATATGTATACTTAAATGAACATGCTACCCTTAGATACAATTAACCTGATAACATTATTATCTAATGTATTACTTCTTCCCTCTGTCGCAAATGCCATACATTTCTCAGTGTAAGAAATCAGTAATTTAATCCCAGATATTTAATAAAAATGCAAACGTATTCTCCCATGCCTCCTTCAACTTACATATTTTAGATAACTTCCATCCGTCCCGGAAGAAGGAACCCTAACTTAAACACACCAGAATACAATGTTTAATTATGTTAAATCAACTCCTAAAATAAACAATAAACAGTAACAAAGTAAACAAACCACTTTAATCAGCAAAAAACAAACTATACAAAAACTACCTACTATAATGCTTCAGATGACAATATTACTCAGAGACTCATGTTTACATCTCAATAAAACAAAACACTTCCCTGCATGTTCCTCAAAAAACAAGAACTTGCCCCTGTTACAGATGTCTATGTAGCAGGGGAAAAGCTCAAATAACCAAATTCAACCTAGCTAATTTCCCAAAACATATGCAATTGTTTTTTACTATAGAGGTTGCTTTTAAACATTAATACCCTGACATTGTTCCACATAATGGAAACAGTGCTCAAATTCACTGGTGTTACTTAAACAATCAAACCAGGAATCAATAACCATCAGAATCCATTATCACTATGTTTTACGATTTTCTTAAACGCCACAAATCAATGATGCCCACCTAGCGAATCTGCTGCTAGTTTTTAGCATCTTTCCTGACTACCCTGACGACTTACAACTACTTTTAGAAATGTATTTGGACATTTTTATCAACTTCTGAAAAGTGACTCAAAACAATAATGCACGCATTTTCCTTCTAAAAGACACAAACAATTTTCTCCGTTACCCCCAGTCACGACATCATTTCCGTGGTGACGAAAGTGCCTCGTGAGTGATGTCATCAACAAGCGCTCAACCTCGACTCAATTCGCAACGATTTTCAATGAATTGTAAATAATTGTTGGCTGTCTGCAGCAACAGTTATTTCGGGTTCGATAAACCAAACCTAATTTATCACATCTGTTGAATCTTGAATTAGAACTTACAACATCAATCAACATCTCTCATCTCTCAATTCGCTAATAATTATAAGAACATTTCGATGGGCACAAATCTATCGTAATTGTCTCTTCATTATTATTTAGAAATCATTAGATTTAAATAACTGTCTCGTCTTTGAGTCAGAATTTTATTACGACTCTATTCCCAATACATTATTCAAACAGATCATTCAGTGAACAGACATCGTCTTACCTCAAAATTTGCTCCGCCCTTATTTTAAGTTGAATGAATTAGTCTTTCAATTTGAACCAAACAAACTATTTAAAATGTTCAGTTTATATCTTATACAAAAACTAGTGACTATAACTTTCTAGGCAATACAAACAAATAGTTGAATTACAATCAAAAACTAAGATTTTTTTTAGATAATGCCTTGGCTGGGAACCAAACACTGGACTGCAGTTTGCAAGACAGCTATGCTCACCACTATACCACCAACGCTATGGAACTGACTGAGATTCTCCGCAAATAGACCCATTTTACAATTGTCTGTATTCGTAACTCCGGCATCGGGACAACAGAAAATAGCCCTAATTTAAAAGCCCAAAGTTTTCCCTCAGTGAGGATTCTCATTAATCTCGCTCTCCTCTATCAGAAATTAGGAATAGTTACTATTGTGACTCTTGATAAGTTATTAGGTCTCACACGTGAGCGAATTATCGTTCCTTCTTTAAACTTACTCCTCCATGTCGTGCCAAAATAGGTGTTTCTCTTATCTCTTCCCTGCATTATTTCCCTTCTCCCGTTAATTCCGGGACCTCCTTTGAGGATTTACTACCCATGTTAGTTAAATCCTTACCGTTACTAGTAGCTATGGTATTTAATCACTTATCTATGCCTTTCTATTTTTTTACCTTCTATGTGTGTGTATTTCTATGAATCTGCTATTTACCGTTACTCAGTTACTTTAGTTGCTCTCCTGTCTGGCTATGTGTGTGTCTCTTTAATGATAATCAATGTGTATGGGTTTCTATATTTATTTCTCCTTTCTGGAAACTTCGTCTATAGATTTGACTTTTGATCGGACATTAAATTTCACCTGTATTCAATTATAAGCTCATTATAAACTATTATCCCTTGGGACTTTCAACGTTAATATCTCATATCTCACTTCTCTAGACTAGGTTTCCCTCACCACCTCCGTGGATATTACTTTCTTTCAGTATTGAATAGGTTCAGTTATTTGGTTCGCCTAGGTTACCCTGCCTTCTCACCAAGCCTCATTTTATATTTAGGTATGTCTTTTGAATTAATGGCTATCCTATTTGTACAGAACAACCGTCCTATCTAACAAAACGTACTATATCCCACCCTTAATAACCCTTCGGCTTGCAAAACCAGGATTTATTAAGTTCTATTTTATTTACGGTAGTGCACCTTACCACGGGTCATTTCAGACCTGTTTCCTTCCTTCCTATCGATTTTGGTTAAAACACAAAGTAGAAACCTAGTGTATTTGTTCAGAATATTCAAGCACCTATCATTGATTAAATCCAAACTCCTTTAGAACATTCAATCAAAAATATCTTAAATAATTCCTCCCAAATTTGAGAATAAAGACTATTTACCTTTGTCCTGTAGACTGGGAAAAACAATGCCGGTTCGATTCCCGTCACCTTCTCCGTCGCCCTTAGATCTTTATACTGGCCTGTTTTTTAAAACCTCAATCCAGAGGCCAGGTCTTTAAATAACGAGTCCAGACTCGTCCGTGCACGGCTTTCGGCTTTCCCTTCGGACAACAGAGGCAAGTTTGTGGAATCCCGCTAGAAGGACCAATTGTTACTGTAATTTAATTATACCAATGTGTTTTCATTAATTGAATTCCCTTAATCTATTTTATGAGAATTTGTAAGATTCTTGTTTGCATAAAATAGACGGAGACCAGTCTTATCAATAATAGGTAATAGAATTTATTCTCGGAGCGCGCTGCCACGTTACCACGAGCAACAGTTTATATACAATAACATGACGTCATTTCATTGCTTAACAGAATCCCCTTCTCTCGACCGGGACAAAGGGAACTTTAAAAGTTCATTCTGACCCCCCTAGCACATACACAGGACACACAACACAACTGAATTCACTTTTGACACCTCAACATTATCGATCACCACTTAGCTGACAGTTCTAATTAACAGAAAACCTAGGAATGCACTCACTGCCTTATCTAAAACACCCCAGAGCTCAGTTTCGTCGGTTCAACCATAGGTTAACTACCTTATATGTTAACTTAATCCACAACCCATTTCTTTCTTCCCAGTTGGAATGGTGTTCATTAACTTTAATTACTCCTTGTCCGTGTTCCTTCTTATGAACTCATATTGTTAATCAGATATAATAAAACAGAGTATAAGTTTACTTAGTTACAGTTCCATTTAAAATGATTTGTTCAGTCATTTAATCATCATTTTCCTAACAATGGCATATTTGGATAGTTTAACTTTTGTTATTGAAAAGACAATGTTTTGGTTGATAACCATCTTCAAAGCTTGCCATCTGCAAGGTTAGCATATGAATTTGTAGCTTGCATACATTTACAGTAAGTGCATTGCGCTCACTGGTGTAAGGTAAAAGCAGCCTAGTGCGAGATGTATTTTTACATTTACTGTCACGTTCTGACCATACTTCTTGTGTGTTTTCCTTGTTTTAATGTTGGTCAGGACGTGAGCTGGGTTGGCATTCTCTGTTGTGAGTCTGGTTTGTCTATTTCTATGTTTGGCCTGATATGGTTCTCAATCAGAGGCAGGTGTTAGTCATTGTCTCTGATTGGGAACCATATTTAGGTAGCCTGTTTTGTGTTGGGATTTGAGGGTGGTTATTTCCGTGTCTGTGTTTGTTTCACCACGCAGGACTGTTTTCGGTTTTCACATTTATTGTTTTGTATATTTGTAGTGTTTTCTCGGTATTCGTCTTTATTAAAGATGTTTAACCCTAACCACGCTGCATTTTGGTCCGCCACTCCTTCCCAGGAAGAAAGCCGTAACATGTATTCCATTGAGTAAACAATAAAGGTATAGATGTAGAACAGATATAGATTTTAACCAACTAATTCAAACAAACTCATACACCCAACATAATACACATGTTGACCCTCACTCAAAAAAACATATAACACCCAACTTATACACACTTGGTTCTAATAACAGCTGACTGAATTGGTGTGATTGTTGTAGCTCACGCTCTTGTATTTCTAGCTAGCTATTTGTTGAAATATATGGCAAGACACGGGGCAAGCGGTTCTCACTTCTACTCCCATGTCAGATTCCCAGCGATGTGACCTTATATGTTGCTCCCTGTAGCCTAACACACATTTTAATGGCCTAGCCACTTCTCAATGGTGGTTTCAGCAGTCTGTCCACATGAGAGCAATTTGTGGCAGTGTGACCGAACCACAGGCATATATTTATACATGCGGTTTGGTATGCCACGAAAAAAGAAAAAAATGTCATGGTACATAAATGAATACTGTGAAATGAATACTGTCTCGGCTCTAAACATCGGCATAACAATGTGGGAGACTTGCAGGACCTGTGTGTGAAGCATGGTAATTATTAACACATTAATAACACATTCATGAACTGCATGGACTTGATTCCACACCACAAATTGAATGTATGAATGCATGTACCGAAAGGGAATGTATGTACTGAAAGGGAATGTTTGGTTTCAACAAGCGGTTCACCTGGCACTAAATATGCAATAGTGCCAACACATTGGGACTTGCACAAATGTGTGTATCAGATTTCGGGCATGCATATATAGAGAGTTAATGGATAGGTTGTGTATTTTAACTTGGACTCTCTTACACAGAAACAGAGTATTCAACGTGCAGTTATCAGGAATCAACGTTGTGGACTGAATGGCATGAAATGCGTTTTTAAAATGCCACATTGTGCCAAGAGAGATCTCACTGTGAAATGAATACTGTGAAAATGCTTTGTAGTCTTCTAATCCCCCGGGGTTGAATGGGGTGGACATGTGCAAATCCTAGAAAAGCCTCTGGGACTGTGGCTTCAATAAAAACATGTTTTATTTCACTCAGGAGATCTTGTTGATATGTATTTTTAAAAAGTATATCTTTAATAACAAGAAGGCAGCAATCAAACACTAATTCAAATCATACAAATGATGACATGAATGATGACATGAATGATGCCACCTAGACGAAAATAAAAAGCAACAAAACTGAAGAGGTTGTTTTGTCTGTCTAAAGGGTTAACCGAAGGTCAGTGCACGCCCTCACACCCTTTGGCGTTCCCAGCCATGCTGCTGCACCTGTGGGTTCAATGGAATTCCTGGGACATCGTAAAAAAGGGACAGAGCACACGCACATGGCTCTTGATCCCATGCCCCACAGGTACGGCAGGCTAGTTAGCCTGCATAGACCTCCAGTGTATTTTATATACTGTAGTCAGGGGTTCTAAGCCTAGTCATTATACAGACAGGAAGGAAGCATGTTTCTCATTAGGGCGATATGTTACTGGGAGAATAATGTATCGACTTACATGCAAAATGTAGACAGTTGTATACTGTAGTGGGGATATAAGTTCTAACTACAGAGGTTGATAATGAGTTCTTTGAGGTTTGGTTGTCATTTTTATTAGATATTTATTTATTTCCTTCCTTCTATCCTTCCTTCCTTCCTTCCTTCCTTCCTCACATACTTGACCTAGCCATTGACAAATGTCGTATTAACATCCTGATGTAAATGTCAGATATTCAATAGATCCTAGATTGAATATTTTTCTCTGCATACCACATTGACTCTGCAAACAGGCAGTCTATTTTTGTTGTAATTTTACAGTGTGTGTCCAAGTGAGGATAGATAGTGTCCCTATGCGCTGATCCGGGCCTGCTTAGTTATTTATCTTGTGCGGATGCAGGATCGATTCGGGGCTTGTGTGTGTGTGTGTGTGTGTGTGTGTGTTTGTGTGTGTGTGTGTGTGTGTGTGTGTTCACACATCCTTGCGCCTGTGTCTGTGTGTATGTGTACGTAGTGTGTGCGTCAGATTGAGTGGAACAGCAGATGTAGGGGTCTTTCCTGTTGGCTGGTAGAGAGCCAGTGGGTGATACTGGGTGCCTGGGGGACGGTGCAGTGAACCGCTGCAGCTAAAAAGGATCATTAGCAAATGCATGGTGGGAATCCAGATCCTGCGTCAGTGGTTGGAGCTCCTTTTCCTAAAAACAAACACCAAAACATACAGTAGGAAGACATACACACACAGATGCACATAGCATATGTGAGTAAAAGTATAACATACTGTACTACAGTATACAAAGTCACACACACTGAGCACAAATATTCATATGCACACACACACTACAGTATACAAAGTAACACACACAGAACACAAATATACACACACACACATTGAGCACACACTGAGCACACACACACAGAGACACACACACACACTGCGCATGCATACACAGCCAATTGGCCAATGTCACCTAGTGTTGATTTTTCAGTGTAACATCTCTAGTGCTGATTCAGTTAAATTAACTCTGCTAATGTTAAATTAACACACAGTGGTGTAAAAGAACGCCAGTGTTGCAGGTTCCCAGCTTTATCATGTTCCCAGCTTGCTTTGTTGCAGGTTGATTTTTTGAATGTATGTTTTTTGCATGTACAGTGGGGTACGGAATTAGGAGGGCTGGAGTTCTGAAAATTCCCGACAGCTACCTTTTAGTTTCAATGCATTAACATGATTTCTAATCTAGATCACACTATTCACCTGGCATTGAGATGATAAGATTTAGAGTGTGGGTCTGAACTTGTATCTGTGTGGTGTGCTCAAGCAAAATAGTCCCATAACATCAAAGATCAACTAGCATATTTTACAGCAGGGATTAAGTATTTTCTGCATATGCATTGTTCTTTCAAAGGCCAAACCCACCATTGCTGTGCACGGACAAAGAGCTCTATTTTCATGCCATCTGACCATAGCACGGGCCTGGAGTTTGCTAAACAGCATTGTGACTTGGATTGGAACTGGTGGTATCGTCATGGAATAAAAATAGAGGTATTTGACCATGCAAACCAGCAGTGGATTTGGCCTTTGAAAGAACAATGCACATGCAGAAAATACCTCATCACTACTGTAAAATATGGAGGTGGATCATTGATGTTATGAGGATATTTTGTTTCCACTAGTCCCGGGGCCCTTGCTAAGGTCAATGGCATCATGAACTTTAAAGGAATGGTCTAAGATCCCTCCTAATGTGTTCTCCAATATCATAAAACATTTTAGAAACATACTGTGTTGTTATTCTCGCAAGATGAGTGTACTGGAGTATTGAGAGCAGGGGATTCAATAATTTTGACCCTTTGTATTACTTGTTAAATAAAATAAGGCCACTGTACTAGGGTAAAACTAAGCCATGAAAATACGGCCTTATATGCAATATATATATTGTATTGTCATAAATAATTAAATTGTACAGATTTTTTTTATTTTGGAAAAGTTTTATTGTTGCATTTCCTTTAAAAACAGCTCATATATATGTTTGTACAATAGTAACAACCATGAGTAAAAGTACTTTTTCTTGTAAAACATCCAGAACACATCCAAACGGCCGTGGTCACACTTGTCGGTGGACTTCCTCAGGCTCTGTTTACCCATGTCTTCCGGCACTACGGGGTGCCTGAGGACATCGTCTCTGATCGGGGTCCCCAGTTCATGTCCAGAGTTTGGAGGGTGTTTATGGAGAGGCTGGGGGTCTCGGTCAGCTTGACCTCAGGTTTTCACCCCGAGAGTAATGGGCAGGTGGAGCAAGTAAACCAGGATGTGGGCAGGTTTCTGCGGTCGTATTGCCGGGACCGGCCAGGGGGAGTGGACGAAGTATGTTCCTTGGGCAGAGCTCGCTCAGAACTCCCTTCGCCACTCCTCGACTAACATGTCTCCCTTCCAGTGTGTGTTGGGCTACCAGCCGGTCCTGGCCCCATGGCGTCAGAGCCAGACCGAAGCACCTGCGGTGGAGGAATGGGTGCAGCGCTCAAAGGACACCTGGAAAGCCGTCCAGGAATCGTTGAGACTGGCTGGGGAATGGCAGAAGAAGAGCGCTGACCAGCACCTCATTGATGGCACCCGCGTTTGCACCGGGGGACCGGGTCTGGCTCTCGACCCGAAACCTGTCCCTCCTGAGGAGGATAAACAAGGTGTGTTATAGGTTACAACTTCCTACTTATTATCGTATTAACCACTCGTTTCATGTGTCTCTCCTCAGGCCGGTGGTGGCTGGTCCCCTACAAGAAGGTGAGGTGCCTGAGGTCCCTCCGCCCCCTCTGGACATCGGGGGGTCCCCGCATTCTGGACTCGAGACGCCGGATGAGGGGCCTACAGTACCTCGTGGACTGGGAGGGGTACGGTCCGGAGGAGAGGTGCTGGGTACCGGTGGGGGACATTTTGGACCCTTCACTCCTGAAAGACTTCCACCGCCTCCACCCGGATCACCCGGCGCCTCGCCCTCCGGGCCGCCCTTGAGGCCGGTGGCATCACGCTGCGGGTGCCTCGCATCAGGGGGGGGTGATGTCACGACTCCCGCCTAAGTTGGCTCCCCCGCCTGTTTGGGCGGTGCTCGGCGGTCGTCGTCACCGGCCTACTAGCCGCCACCGATCCCTTTTTCTTTTCGGTTAGTTTTGTCTCATTTGTTACACCTGTTCCCATTTTGTGTGTGCTTGATTTGCTTCCCTATTTAGCGTGTGCTAAATAGCCCCTTTGTTGTGCGGGATTATTTTGATGTTCATGTTGTGTCGTTGGTGTTGTTTGTGGACCGTGTTACCCGTTGTTTTGGGTTGGTCAGTGTTTTGCGCCCTGCGTGTTTGGGCATTTACTTTTGGTTCCGCATTAAAGTGCATCTTTCCCCTGGACCTCTCTGCTCTCTGCGCCTGATTCCTCTCTACACACCTAGCCAGCCGTGACAGCATTCCTAACATTATTAAAAGTAAGAGAGAACCAGTAGGGTTCAGAAGCCAATGACATTCATTGACATGACAGATTTATTCTGCTGGATATACATTTGTAGTCGGAAGTTTACATACACTTAGGTTGGAATCATTAAAACTCGTTTTTCAACCACTCCACAAATTTCTTGTTAACAAACTATAGTTTTGGCAAGTCGGTTAAGACATCTACTTTTGTGCATGACACAAGTTATTTTTCCAACAATTATTTCACTTGTCATTTCACTGTATCACAATTCCAGTGGGTCAGAAGATTACATACACTAAGTTGACTGTGCCTTTAAACTGCTTGGAAAATTCCAGAAAATTATGTCATGGCTTTAGAAGCTTCTGATAGGCTAATTGACAACATTTGAGTCAATTGGAGGTGTACCTGTGGATGTATTTCAAGGCCTACCTTCAAACTCAGTGCATCTTTGCTTGACATCATGGGAAAATCAAAAGAAATCAGTCAAGACCTCAAATTGTAGACCTCCACAAGTCTGGTTCATCATTGGGAGGAATTTCCAAACGCCTGAAGGTTCCACATTCATCTGTACAAACAATAGTACGCAAGTATAAACACCATGGGACCACGCAGTTGCAGCGAAAAGTGCATATCAATCCCATAACAACAGCAAAGGAGGTTGTGAAGATGCTGGAGGAAAAAGGTACAAAATGATCTATATCCACAGTAAATCAAGTGCTATATTGACATAACCTGAAAGGCTGCTCAGCAAGGAAGAAGCCACTGTTCCAAAACCACCATTAAAAAGCCAGACTATGGTTTGCAACTGCACATGGAGAAATGTCCTCTGGTCTGATGAAACAAAAATAGAACTGTTTGGCCATAATGATCATTGTTATGTTTGGAGGAAAAAGGGGGAGGCTTGCAAGCCGAAGAACACCATCCCAACCGTGAAGAACGGCGGTGGCAACATCATGCTGTGGGGGTGCTTTGCTGCAGGAGGGACTGGTGCTTTTCACAAAATAGATGGCATCATGAGGGAGGGAAATTTATGTGGATATATTGAAGCAATCTCAACACATCAGTCAGGAAGTTAAAGCATGGTTGCAAATGGGTCTTCCAAATGGACAATGACCCCAAGCATACTTCCAAACTTGTGTCAAAATGGCTTAAGGACAACAAAGTCAAGGTATTGGAATGGCCATCACAACGCCCTGACCTCAATCCTATAGGAAATGTGTGGGCAGAACTGAAAAAGCGTGTGCGAACAAGGAGACCTACAAACCTGACTCAGTTACACCAGCTCTGTCAGGAGGAATGGGCCAAACATATTGTGGGAAGCTTGTGGACGGCTACCTGAAATGTTTGACCCAAGTTAAACAATTTAAAGGCAATGCTACCAAGTACTAACTGAGCTTATGTAAACTTCTGACCCACTGGGAATGTGACGAAAGAAATAAAAGCTGAAATAAATCATTCTCTCTACTATTATTCTGACATTTCCCATTCTTAAAATAAAGTGGTAATCCTAACTGACCTAAAACAGAGAATTTTTACTTTGATTAAATGTCAGGAATTGGGAAAAACTGAGTTTAAATGTATTTGGCTAAGGTGTATGTAAACTTCCGACTTCAACTGTACCTCATTGAGTGGAGTTTATGCAAATTTAGAAAACAGACACTGAATGAGATTTAACATGCCTGTGAATATTCTTATATCTTGTTATGCCATACATAGTCTTCTTAATAGCCGCCCCCCAAAAAAGGCTACTGACAGGCATAGCACATAAACATTGGGTTGCATATGTTATCAAATTACTTGATATGTGGTGTAATAAAATTCCCTTGCGGATCCTCCATCTGAAATGATACAGTTATGGGGGAATAACCTTTTTTCCCATGACCTGGCAATGTAATGTCTTTTACATTGAATTCTCCCATGCAGAACATTTACTCTTGTATTACCACCATGCACAGTTTCCAACCAATGTGCCATGGTCCATATCCTCACAGAGGAAAACATTTGCTGCCCCTTGTTGATGGATGGGTCCACGTACTTATTTTCTCTTTTTTCTAAGTATTTCAGACACGAAAGGGGGAAAAAAGATCAGTCAAATGTCAAATTTCAGCATATTTCCATTTCTTAATTTTCTCCTCGAAGCTCGAGAGCCACCACCCAGTTGTTGATAACGCTCCAAGTCAGAAGATTTCTGCGCAGTCTCGCAGAGAAAATATGGACAAATAAGTGAATGTGGGAATAAAAGCTTCAACTTGTCCCCTTTAGTGATAACATAACGAGAGGGTCTCTCCCAGTCCCAGTTCGTGTTAACATGGTGCCTCAGGGATGTCTAAGGCACTACTGTCTAAGGCACCCACTCCCCATTTATGAATGCACTGTTATGAACTCTACTGTATTGGCCTGCTGTGCACAGTAAAGAGGCTCTATTTTTAGTCGGTGTTTGAATGTAATACCCTGATGTGTGATTTTAATATGTTTGAATATACCTATGCAATGTACACTACATATACAAAAGTATATGGACACCCCTTTAAATTAGAAGATTAGTCTATTTCAGCGAAACCCGTTGCTGACAGGTCTTTAAAATCAAGCACACCGTCAATAAATCTCCATAGACAAACATTGGCAGTAGAATGGCTTTACTGAAGAGCTCAGTGACTTTCAACAAGTCAGTTAATCAAATCCCTGCCCTGCTAGAGCTGCCCCGGTCAACTGTGCTGTTATTGTGAATTGGCAACTTCTAGGAGCAACATAGGCTCAACCGCAAAGTGGTAGGCCACACAAGCACACAGGAGGGGACCGCCCGAGAGCTGAAGAGAGTAGAGTGTAAAAATCGTCTGTCCTTGGTTGCAACACTCACTACCGAGTTCCAAACTGCCTCTGGAAGCAACGTCAGCATAAGAAGTGTTCATTGTGAGCTTCATGAAATGGGTTTCCATGGCTGAGCAGCCGCAAAAAAAGCCTTAGATCACCATGTACAATGCCAAGCGTCGGCTGGAGCGTTGTAAAGCCCAACCGCCATTGGACTCTGGAGTAGTGGAAACGCGTTCTCTGGAGTGATTAATCACGCTTCACCATCTGGCAGTCCGATGGACAAATCTGGGTTTGGCAGATGCCAGGAGAACGCTACCTACCCCAATGCATTCTTCCAACTGTAAAGTTTGGTGGAGGAGGAATAATGGTCTGGGGTAGTTTTTCATGGTTCGAGCTAGGCCCCTTAGTTCCAGTGAAGGGAAATCTTAACGCTACAGCATACAATTACTTTCTAGTTGATTTTGTGCTTCCAACTTTGTGGCAGTTTGGGTAAGGCCCTTTCCTGTTTCAGCACAAAGCGAGGTCCATACAGAAATGGTTTGTCGACATCGATGTGGAAGAAATTGACTGGCCTGCACAGAGCCCTGACCTCAACCCCATCGAACACCTTTGGGATGAACTGGAACACTGACTGTGAGCCAGGCCTAATCGCCCAACATCAGTGCCTGACCTCACTAATGCTTTTGTGGCTGAATGGAAGCAATGTTCCAACATCTAGTGGAAAGCCTTCCCAGAATAGTGGAGGCTGTTATGGCAGCAAAGGGGCGACCAACTCCATATTAATGCTCATGATTTTGGAATGTTTGACGAAGAGGTGTCCATATACTTTTGGCCATATAGTGTATATGACTATGAATATGAATACAGATGGAAATTCACTGGCTGGCTAATCTGTCACATTTACAAAAATGTTGATCAATGTGCATTGTGCATGTCAAATTAACATAATGTAAATCTAATGTAACCTAAAGTGAAGGTAACGTGCTGTTATATGATTTTGATGTGGTTGTATGTACCTTACACCACCAATGAGGTTCCTGTGGGAAAATAAAGATATTCTAAGTTTAAGACAGCCCATGTCTGGGCTACTCTGGTCCTATTGGTCCTTTACAGATAAGGGACAAGGGGACCATTCCCTTCCTGTGTCCTCATCGCTGGCAGCCAGTCACAATGGGCGGGATTCATTGGGGTAATTCTGTCATGCAGCTACCGACTTGGCCAGCACTCCCGAACCCAAAGAAAGAATGTGACCTCACAATACACATATTTCAATATGACCCCGGCCCGGACTGCTTTGTAATGTACGTCTCCTGGACTCTGCTTTCATCACCATCAAAACTTGCTTCTGTTCACCACACATAACCCAAACTATCCGGGCCACGTTCGGCAGAACAAAATGTTGTGGAACGTTCAGATAAAAATCCTATATTTCTATGTCTGTGTGAACAGGCATGCTTGTCTACGGCAGCTCTATTCATGACATTTCTATCTATCGTCTTTATGAACTTGTTGGGGTGGGGGAAGGGCACCATCACGTTTACCCTTTGGTTTCATGAACAAAAGACCGCAGGGACTACGCAGTCTCCTCTCTTCCTTTCTCGCTCCCTCATTTCCCCTCTTCTTTTCCTCCTGCTCCTGCACTTTTCGAGGCCAACCTCGTAAACTTACGTGCGTGCAACGTGGGAATATCCCGGCCAACCATCCAAGTGTGCTTGAGTGTACAGGAGATGCAGAACATACAGTAATGCAAAGCAGATGACTCCGAAGCCATTAGAATAGATATGAATTATAGTCAGTGTTGTGTCTCGAGGCAACCTCTCAAGTTGTCTACATCAAGCCCAATGTGTAACCAGGCCTGCTAACCAACGAACCCTTTATAAGTACATTAACATCACGCCTTGCACACAAAGCACATTGCTGGCTATAGAGTCAGCTGGCTCTTATCAACATACATATTTGTATGTCATATGTACGTATATCAACATAGGTTTTTAACGGAGTGCATTTATGCTGTGTAATCACCTGGCATGACAGGCCATGGAGGCTCATTAAAATGGCACCCATTATGCTGTCAAACAAACTCGTAGTTATGTTTAAAACCCAGGCTTACATCCTGCTACCAACTAAATCTGCCTCAAAGGAAAGTTGAATCCTCCTCCTTGTCGACACCCATCCAGGCTTTTCACGATTCATACAACATTTGCCTGCGGGATATATCATCTCAAAATGGAGGACGATGTCACCCCGGGCTTGTAATGATGCCTGTCAGCCTCCCTGGGAAAAGCGTTTAACACAGTGCATTAAAGGTCTACAAGTATTTTTATAGAATGCTTCTTGTAGCCATAATTGTTCACAACGACCATAAAGATGTGAGACAATCAAAACTGTAATTAAAAGATTTGAGCCGCCTTGTTTGTGCTCCCATAACACGGGGCGTGTGAAAAGACAGAGGGAGGACTTGTTGAAGGGCACACACAAGAAAAAGCTTTGAAACCACAAATGGCTCTGTCCAAGTGGGAGAAAGCACAGCCAATGGCAGACTTTGTAGGGGGAACAAGCCGTTAGCTCAGCGTCTTAAAATAAGAATGAGGCACCCCATTAGTGAGAGGAAAACTATGTCACCCTTTAATGTCAAAACATCGCTAGGCATATGAGGGCGCTGAGCTGGCAAACTGAGCTGCGGAACCCATATTGAATGACGGTTGTCATGGCACTACTTGAAGTGGGAGAGGTTCAAGGCTGAGATTTCCCCTAGGGCACTCTCTTGGCCACCAACCCTAAATAAGGACCCCTAGCGATGACAGCAGCGCCATTTACTGAGTTACTCACTTCCTGGTGGCAACTGTGTTTTGAATAAACTCCCTGATTGTTTTGTCTGGAATGCAGATGAATGGGTTAAAAGACGATGACTGTAGACTGAGATATTGCAAAGAAATTGTCTGTTTGATGTTGCGGCTAAACAACAAAGTATTCTGTAAGTCAATGGAGACAATGAAAACACTAATGAAACCATTTTGGAGGCCATCACACGATGTTAAAGGAAGGCTACACACCTGCAAAGGGGTTGTGGGACAGAGATATCTGGATGTATATGTGAAATAAACAACATAGTGCATAACAAAGAAGCCTATACCTGGGTTCAAATAGTATTTGATATCTTCTAAATCGTGAGTGAACAAATGGGAGAGTCTCAATGTTGGAATTTCTTCCATTGGTTCCATTTTGGCAAGCTCAATCAGGCACAGCTAAAGCATTTGAAATATAACAAATACTATTTGGACCCAGGTCTGAAGCAGTCCTCCATTTCTTTCTGTTTGCCTAGTTTCTGTTAGAAGCATATGCATCATTTTATTTGATATCGCTATGGAATGTAAAGGGTGAGGGTACAAAAGGGGACAGAAACAGAGAGAAGTGACAGATGAGTGAGTTAGGGGTGGGCTTCCAAAAAGCATTCTGTTATTCATAGCACCTGTCTATTTAATTTCAGATGACATGCATTGTATTCCCCCCATTCGAATACTCTGGTCAAAGGGGTAGTGCTTAATAGGCAAAGATGCCAAGGCATCACAGATCTCTAGTCAAAACATGGCAGGATTAGTCCCTAACAAGTGGATCTTCAAGTGCTTGGATCATGATAGGCAACACTAACAATTCCTGTGCTAGTGAGTGAAGTGTAATTTAAATGAACAGTCTTTTTCTCCCCAATTCCGATCTTGTCTCATCGCTGCAACTCCCCAATGGGCTCGGGAGGCGAAGGTCGAGTCATGCATCCTCCAAAACATGACCCGCCAAACTGCGCTTCTTAACACCAGTCCTCTTAACCCGGAGGCCAGCCGCACCAATTTGTCGGAGGAAACACCGTTCAACTGACGACTGAGGTCAGCCTGCCGGTGCCAGGCCCGCCACAAGGAGTTGCTAGAGCGAGATGAGCCAACTAAAGCGCACCCCGGCCAAACCCTCCCCTAACCCGGATGACGCTGAGCCAATAGTGCCCCCTGCCCTATGGGACTCCTGATCACGGCCAGTTGTGATACAGCCCAGGATCAAACCCGGGTCTGTAGTGACGCCTCTAGCACTGCGATGCAGTGCCATAGAACGCTGCACCACTCTGGAGGCCCAGCACTGCGTGTTCTATATGATGAGGAAATACTTAAGCAATGGCAGTATACGTCTTTTTGTGTGAAATACATGAATTGAAACTGATTCATGTTGTATTTTCACCAGTTTTGATTCCACTATCTCAGCAGCTCTCTTGTGTAACTCTCAGGAACGTTTTATTTTAATGTTCCATCAAAATAAATGCTTATGATGCAAATGACTACAATGTACAGTATGTACATAATATAAATGTAGCATTTATTCTAAAAATGATGTGCGTAACCAGGAGCCAAAGTATATTCAACTATTATTTTCAAACCACTGACATCTATATTTCCAAGGACACAGGTTTCAAGGATTTAAGTACAACAGCTGGCCAAACAACCACTGATATAAGAAATCCCTCCTTGATACAGCGAAGTTGAAACACGTGGGTTGAATGAATACTTGGTGTTGTTGTTCGCGGTGGCCTTAGCATCTGATTGCAGGGATGTTAGTAGCATATTAGCATTCACACTGTGCCTTATTCAAAAGAGATTTCAATTAAATTTCACTCGGGCAATGATGATGGCCATGCAATTATAATGGGGATTAAAAGAGAGCCCTGACATCAGTCGACAACAATGCCACACCATTGGCATTTAGTCCATTCTGAAAGTTTTTTATGGTCCCCTTTAATGCTGTTTGGGCCTCAGGGGCCCCCTTTGTAATTGCAGCCAATTAATTGTAACGCTGGACTGAATAGCCTGTGCTCATTGGTGGAACAATGGCCGACAAATAGAGCAAGAAGCACGCCAGGCTGCCAGCAGCCTCTTGTCAGATTATCAACAGCTGCTGCTGCCGTGGCACGGTCGTCCCTTTCAATGCCCAATCCCTTCTCATGAGGAGCTGGGGTGGGGTTGACGGGTAGACCCGGTGGCATGAGAGTGCCATCAATCTCTATTGTGTAGCCCCTTTCTAAAGAAAACAGTCACTAAAGTCTCATTTGTCGCCACTTTTCCATGGTGGGTGGGGTAGTGGGTGTGCGTGATGGAGCCGCAGTGCTTTCTATGTGGGGATTATTTAAGGGTTAATTGAGTGTGGTAAATGATTGGGTGCTGAATAGGGATTTAGTAGTAGGTGGTGGTGGAGGTGGCAGATGTGGTGTGAAACGAAGAGCCACTCGGCTTCTAAAGAATACAAATCAGGGCCCATGCTCTATTCCGGACTCTATCTAAGACTCAATTATCCCATTCACGCTGGGAGCAAAAGAGTTGCTGGAGTGCACAGATGGTTTCCATGCTAAAGAACTCTGGGGAAAGCAGAATTATTTTCTGGGCACCTTTTCTTCAGGTTCAATTAACAATGGAGCAATGTTTTTTTTTATTGGGTATTCATGATGTGCTGGGCCTTGTGAACAGGTTTTTAAGATTGAAGGATTCTGAAAGGGACAATGGAAGAATGGAAGGCCATGAATCGGAATGAGAGGGTGAGGATGTGGCTTAGCTCTGGCCTTTTTCCCGAATTGAGACTACTACACCGAAAAAGGGGAACTTCTGATAAATGGGGGAAAATATGTAGAAGGGCGTGTCCACCTGGGGGCCGTCTGCCTCGCACGCCATCTGTTGCTCGCCACCTCAAGCCAATGGAACAGTAATCTAATTCATTCTCCTTCAAAAAAACTCCAGACCTCTCCTTAGCCCCTCAAAACAACAGCTCAAAACAGGCTTGAAAAGGCCTGAGAACCCTGCAGAACAGTGGAGACAAAGGCGAAGGGGAGCTCAGTCAGGTCATGAATATAGGGGCCTGTATTAGGGCTGCCATGTGTTCACGTCACCCTTGGCTGTTGTTGTTGTGGAGGCACACGATTCTCCGGCGATTATCCCTGTCTTTATTTAGTCAAACCAAATGAATGCCACTTGTCAGGGAGAAAGGAAAATAAAAACATTCAAAGAGTCATGTGGCTAATTTATCCTTTTAATGTATATGAACAATGCTACATTTACAATATACTTCTAAAAGACTTTCAAAACAGTGGCACGGAACAGGATTGAACTATAGGTGACACTTTAGTATAGGGATCACATACTATGCACTCATTTGACTTATAATTGTGTATTGATATCTATTTAGGCCCGTATTAGGCATTATTTGCCATGACTTCTAATGCTAAAATACGAAAACACTGAATAAATATCTAATAAATGTCTAACAATACCCAAAAAAGGCCAATTTGCTACTTATATTGCTAATGAGTGCCTATGACGTGATCCCTATACAGAAGTGTTCGATAATAGCGCACGGGCTGTTGTTCCACTTCAACCATACCTTCTATTCAAGTGCAACCGAATGATGTTGTTTACCTCAGTCTGCAATCTCATTAAGTAAGTTTTAACTTTGCAATCTATCACCTCGAGGACCTTTGCTTGTGAACTCCACATTGTTTGACACTCAACAGTATGTTTCAAAGTTTGCATTCCAACAACTAGCCTATAACTCCTCGACTTAAATTCCTCAAGTACTGTCAAATGTAACAGGCTCACATACATACACTCAAGACGAATCGCCTGGGATATTTCTCAATCTCCATCCTAGCTATCTCAAACATTCGCAAAATGTCCTTCCTGGCATGTTTGGGTGTGAATAGAAGAGGACATTAATATTGGGCCTAATCACCGTTCAAGGTCCCTCATCCATGTATGGCCTTGCCCCCGACCCAGTGTTGGAAAAGCAGCTAATATCAGCCAGGAAGGAACAATGGACAAAGCTGAGCACTTGAATCACAATGAAGGAGAAGGACCTGCCCTGCTAACACAAGCTGTGAAGACCCACCCGACCGACGGATGCCTCACAATATGCCTCACAATAAATCACAGTGATTGAAACAAAAGAACCCAGACTATAACCTCTTATCGCCCCCTAAATACAGTACAAAAACCTATTCATTCATGTATATTTTCCACAGGTAAATTTGATTCAAAACTCAATAAGCAAAATGGCCGTCAAACGGCACACAAAAAAACTTTGAGAGTGTTGAACTGTGAGAGTGTTGAACTGGAAAACCCATACTATAATGGTCATTTCCTGGGTTTAAATAAATCATGAATAGGCTTTCAAAGGGCTATAGCAATGGCGGCTGTGAGAGAAGTGCTATTTCGGCAAAAGATTGGAATCAGGTCGGGGTCCCAGACAATACAATGTGCCGTTGGCTATTTTTGGCGCTTCATTGTCAGGGGAATGGGGTTCCTTTCTTTCATTGTATCCAGTATCCACTCTTTCTTTCTTTCTTTCTTTCTTTCTACCCCTAATCAAAAAACAAAACATCTCAGGTCTGTACTATGGGGCAATGAGCGAAGGCGTATGTAATGCTATTCATTGCATTAGGAGGCTAAGGGGTTGAGACTAGTACATTCTTGAGGTCATTTTCGTAAGCTTGCGGCAAAGCCATTGCACTGCAGTCGCCCAGTCCAGGTCAGCTTGTGGGAATGAGTCAATGACTTCTTTGCTTTTACTGTTCATTGTTTTGGAGACGTGTGTTAAAAAATGGGCAAAGTTCATGTGGTCGACACACAACAATATCTTATCATAATACATTTTCCTGGTGTAACTTTTGTTTTGTGTTCTATAACAAACATTACCTCTCTTTTCAAAGAGTGACTGTATCTGACATGGACTGGCATCGACTGAAATACTATAGGTCTCTTGGCCACAATCTAGAGGACGAAAAATGTGCTGTTTTCCATTCACCAAAAAATACCCTTAATGTTTTTCTAGAGAAAATATCCTAACAAAAAATGGCATATTCCACGCAATATGGAAAAAATTATAAAGAAATCCCAGAGCATAACAGAAGGTAAAGAGACTATTCATAGATAATAAACAGAGAGTAACAGCAGCATGTGTGAAGGAATGTGAATATGTGTGTGTGTTTTGGAGTGTCAGTGTAGTATGTGTATGAGTATGGTTAAGAGTCCAGTGAGTGTATATCGAGCCTGTGCAAGAGAGTCAGTGCAGAAAATAATAAATATGAATAAAATAAGTGGGTCAATGCACATAGTCCGGGTAACCATTTGATTAACTGTTCAGCAGTGCTATGGCTTGGGGGTGGAAGCTGTTAAGGAGCCTTTTGGCTCTCCGGGACCGCTTGCTGTGCAGTAGCAGAGAGAAGGCTATGACTTGGGTGGCTGGAGCCTTCAACAATTTCTAAGGCCTTCCTCTGACACTGCCTGGTATAGAGCTTGAAGAATATTGAAAAGAATAATGGGCAAATGTTGCACAATCCAGGTGTGGAAAGCTCTTAGAGACTTACCCAGAAAGACTCACAGCTGTAATCTCTGCCAAATGTGCTTGTACAAAGTATTGACTCGAGGGTGTGATGTAAATTAGATATATAGTGGGGCAAAAAAGTATTTAGTCAGCCACCAATTGTGCAAGTTCTCCCACTTAAAAAGATGAGAGAGGCCTGTAATTTTCATCATAGGTACACTTCAACTATGACAGACAAAATGGAAAAAAAATCCAGAAAATCACATTGTAGGATTTTTAATGAATTTATTTGCAAATTATGGTGTATGAATACTTTCTGAAGGCACTGTAGACAAGGATGGGGGCATGGGGTTTTGATGGGAAAGGTCTAAACTTTACAGGGAAGGACCATGGTTAGCAGGGTTGGCCTTCATTCCATTTCAACTCAATTAACTCTGAAAATGAAGTCATTTGCAGTTCATGAGTTCACTCAGTTCAGGAAACAACAATATCATTGAATTGGATTTTCTACATTTTCAAATGTCCAAATATTACATTTGCTGAGCTGAGCCAGACTGGAATGGAATCAGAGTATTGCAGGCAAATCACCCGTGATACAAGTCAGTATTCAACGTCCATCCATGGCTGAGGATGTCAGGATATGAAGTGGAAACCGGACATTAGGGCTGTTACCTTTAAGTAAGTTTAGGTTTTTCTAGGACATTGTGAATGTGGATAAGCATCTGCCTCTGATTCCAAAGGTTTCATGGTTGACTCCTGCGATAGAAAGTCATTTAGGATAATTTTGTTTTAAGCCTATCCCAAACCTTACCCCTTACCTTAACCATTTGGAGTTAATGCCTAACCTTAACCATTTGGAGTTAATGCCTAAACTTAACCCTAACCTTAAAATCCGGAGTTAATCCCTACATTTAACCTTAAACACTTTGAGATTTTACATTTGGAACAACTTTGAAATTTGAAGTTTGAGAAACATGGATGAATGTCTAATTCTGATGTGAGACTATGAGACCTTGTAGGAATTTTGAGTCTTGCTGATAGATTTGTGGATCCAGGATCACATTTTGGGATGTGGCTCCCTCTAGCGGTGCTTTTCCATATAGACTTACCCACACTCCAGGGTTTCGCCAGTGTTTTATGTTAATGTCAGCTCTAAAGACTTATGGCGAGGGCATCAACAATCTCTGCATCATTCAAGTCTGTTGCTTTGTGAGAAGGTGTTAAAGTTCACAGTTAGCCATTGTTATGTAAAAGACAGCTGAAAAGAACACAGAGCATTGACTTGGCCCCAAGTGAGAGTAGGTCTACCAGATCCACAGGTAAAATACTGTAAATCCTGTATGTAAATGCACCATTAGAAGCTGGATGTAGAAACCAATGGTATAAACTAACAGAACAGATAATCAAACAGAACAGAAAATACAACCACTGTTGTAATGTGTGGCGGAAAGAAGCAAACATTATTTTTGTCCCTAACAGTGACTACGTTTTTCCACTTGTGTTTTAACTAGCTATCCCCCTTTCCCTTTCTTTAAATTTTCTCATGAATGGATTTCACATGAATTCTTAGTTAGTCCCATCTGTGCAAATGGTATTTTTATTTTTTTTACCTTTATTTAACCAGGCAAGTCAGTTAAGAACAAATTCTTATTTTCAATGACGGCCTAGGAACAGTGGGTTATCTGCCTGTTCAGGGGCAGAACAACAGATTTGTACCTTGTCAGCTCGGGGGTTTGAACTTGCAACCTTCTGGTTACTAGTCCAACGCTCTAACCACTAGGCTACCCTACCGTATTTCCGGCATGACTGGAGTCCTGTCTATCTCTGTAACATGCTGACCAGACCAGACGCTTCGCGTGTGCGAGCGTTGCAAAATAAATGTACACATACATGTTATTCAATCACTGCACCCACACTGCTCGCGAGCGTGAGCGAGCATCTGCTTAGCCAGGTGCTAAAATAGAACATGGTTCTATTTTTGACACTGGAAGAGCTGCAAGTCCTGCATCTTCCATCTCCTCATTGGTTTTTAGGAGCATATACCCACGTGCCATCTCCTCATTGGTTTTAAGTTATTATCCTGCTAGAGATAGGGCTGACTTCTGCCCCCTTTGGAGGAATTGGGTACCCATAGTAAACTGAAAAAAAATCTGTCAAAAATTGCTAATATATGCATATAATAATTATTATTGGATAGAAAACACTCTAAAGCTTCTAAAACCGTTGGAATTATGTATGTAAGTATAGCAGAACTCACAGGGCAGGCATTCTTCCAAACTAGTTTTTGTGGTCATGAAAGTTGGAGCAACTTTGACGTCATCGCCCCCACCCTTCCCAACCAGTTATGGATCTGGGGAGACTTTCTATGTCTTCCACTAGATGTCCTCATTCAGTAGAGCTTTTAATCGTTCAAATCCCGCGAGAATTGGCCCTATGGGAGTGAAATTAGTGTGTGCCACGAGAAAATACCTTGTGCGTTGGGGCGCGAATTGGTCCTGGCCATTCCTTTGTTCCAGCACTCCTGGGAAGAGCTAACGATGACCGGTTGAATTGAAATTTGTTTTGTGTGTTTAAAACATCATAAAGCTTGCTTCTGCACTTAGTTTGACCTGTTTAGTCAACATATAATATGTAATTTTGAAGTTTTGATGCGCAACTTTTCCGGACCAGAGGACATTTTGGGTGCATTTCAGCTGATGTTATTAGCAGTAGCTAATACAAAGACACAAGACTTGAAACCAAACGATGTATTGGGTAAGTATGAACCCTTCCAGAACATTCTGAACGAAGACCATCGAAGGTAAGGGAATATTTATGCTGAAATCTGTGTTTCTGTTGACTCCAACATTACAGAAAAATGTAGCTTATATCTGAGCGCCGTCTCAGAATATTGAATAGTGTGCGATTTCTGTAATGTTAAATATAAATGTAACAAAGCGATTGCATAAAGAAGCAGTGTATCTTTCTAACTATATGTAGAACATGTATATTTAGTCAAAGTTTATGATGTCTATTTACGTTATCTTGCCGCGCTACCTAGATTTCCTGCGGACATTTTTGAGTATTTTCTGAACATGAATTCAATGTAAATGGACATTTCTGGATATAAATGGCATATTATTGAAAAAGAAAAATGTACTGTGTAACATGTCCTATTACTGTCATCTGATGAAGATTTTCAAAAGGTTAGTGAATGATTTATTTTTTAATCCTGCGTTTGTTGATTGCATGTTTTGGCTATTCAAATGAGCTGTGTCTGGTGGTGGTTTGACATATATATGTGCTATGTTTTCGCCGTAAAACATTTTAGAAATCTGACTTGCTGGCTAGATGAACAAGGTGTTTATCTTTCATTTGAGCTATTGGACTTGTTAATGTGTGGAGGTTAAATATTTCTAAGAATATTTTTGCGTTCCATGCGCCACCGTTCCAGCTGAACGTGGGAGGGTAGGTTCCCAGCTGGGAACCAGGATCTCTAACAGGTTGGGGAATATATCAAATCTAATTTCAAATCAAATGTATTTATAAAGCCCTTCTTACATCAGCTGATATTTCAAAGTGCTGTACAGAAACCCAGCCTAAAACCTGTTAGCAATACAGGTGTAGAAGCACGGTGGCTAGGAAAAACTCCCTAGAAAGGCCAGAACCTAGGAAGAAACCTAGAGAGGAACTAGGCTCTGAGGGGTGGCCACTCCTCTTCTGGCTGTGCCGGGTGGAGATTATAACTGAACATGGCCATGATGTTCAGATGTTCATAGATGACCAGCAGGGTCAAATAATAATAATCACAGTGGTTGTCAAGGGTGCAACAGGTCAGCACCTCAGGAATAAATGTCAGTTGGCTTTTCATAGCCGATCATTCAGAGTATATCTACCGCTCCTGCTGTCTCTACAGAGTTGAAAACAGCAGGTCTGGGACAGGAAGCACGTCCAGTGAACAGGTCAGTGTTCCATAGCCGCAGGCAGAACAGTTGAAACTGGAGCAGCAGCACAGCCAGGTGGACTGGGGGCAGCAAGGAGTCATCAGGCCAGGTAGTCCTGAGGCATGGTCTTAGGGCTCAGGTCCTCCGAGAGAGAGAGAGAGAAAGAGAGAAAGAGAAAGAGAGAATTAGAGAGAGCATACTTAAATTCACACAGGACACCGGATAAGACAGGAGAAATACTCCAGATATGACAGACTGACCCTAGCCCCCGACACATAAACAACTGCAGCATAAATACTGGAGGCTATGACAGGAGAGGTCGGGAGACACTGTGGCCCCATCCCGACGATACCCCCGGACAGGGCAAAACAGGCAGGATATAACCCTACCCACTTTGCCAAAGCACAGCCCCCACACCACTAGAGGGATATCTTCAACCACCAACTTACCATCCTGAGACAAGGCCGAGTGGAGCCCACAAAGATCTCCGCCACGACACAACCCAAGGGGGGGCGCCAACCCAGACAGGAAGATCACGTCAGTGACTCAACCCACTCAAGTGACGCACCCCTCCTAGGGATGGCATGGAAGAGCATCAGTAAGCAAATTGATATAAAACATCCCCACTAAAAAAAAAAAAATGCTCACAAATTTCTACAAAATGAGCACAAATTTATATAAAACATGGCTACAAATTATGAAACGAGCTCACAATATACATACACTATACTTTTAGTTTTGGATGTTATGATGATATTCCCTGGAGGTCGGGGCCCACAGGGCAGGTGCCCTGCTTGCCCATTCGGTAATCTGGACCTGATCATCAAGTTAAACCACAGGTATTGTTGTTACACATCCTCACACTGTCTTGGAGGATAAAACTGAGACTGTAGCCAGCTTCCATTTTGCCTAATTTTATTGTCCAAAGAATGTTCTCATAGTCCAGAAGTATTGGATGAAAATCCACAATGTTGGTGCCACACAGGAGCACTGACCAATCTGCCTCCAAAAGAGGACTGCTGGTTTTGAGGATGGTGCGGAGGTCAGTGGTTGATGATCTGAGCACCCCCTGAGATGGTGAGTGTGGTTTCAGTAGACTACTGTTGAGCTGGTAGATCAAATAGGAGCTTCGAGGAAAGGTAATTTAGTGCTTTGAATGTGGTTCATATTGCCTTATAGTGGATTCAGGACTTGGACAAGGAGTCAATGCAGGTTAAAGATGCATTTACATGGGGTTTTGGATGATAGTGTCAAATTTCTTAGAATGAGTGATAATATTGTAGTTCGGGGACTGGAGGGGAAAATAGTCAAGTTGGGAAATGTGCAAATATTTAGATACAAATATATAGTCAAGTTGGGGATTATTCAGATATTTCTGTTGAAAAAGAGAAAAGACAGAAAGATCAAATCTTACAGTATATTACATTCATATCATTGGGCCAAAATTGGTTGAATAAACGTTGTTTCCACCTCATTTCAACAACAAGAAAATCTATGTGATGACGGTGAATCAACGTGGAAAACAAAATTTGATTTTTTTCACCCAACTTTAAACCAACATTTTTGGTTGATTTCCCAAATTTAAATCAAAACTAGACATTGAACTGATGTCTGTGCCCAGTGGGATTGGATTTCTGTAATCATATCAGCTCATTTGTCATACTTCTTCTAATCATCCAGAGATAATGTACCTTTCTTTGAGGTTAACCTTTGAGATGACCTCCCTCAAGGATTCTCGCTCTTTCCACGGAGCAAATTTGTCCCACATTTTTAGCAAAGTCGCCATTGGTGGCCATGTTTCTCAAGATATTGCGACCATGATGCCTGTGGACAAAGATATTAATATCATCTTAAATGTGCAACATATCAAATAATTTCTGCTGTCTGTGATTAAAAACAGTACTGTCACGTTCTGACCTCTGGCAGTGTGACAGTACTTTTGTGTTTTCCTTGTTTTAGTGGTGGTCAGGACGTGAGCTGGGTGGGCATTCTATGTTGTGTGTCTAGTTTGTCCGTTTCTATGTATTGCCTGATATGGTTCTCAATCAGAGGCAGGTGTTGGTCATTGTCTCTGATTGGGAACCATATTTAGGTAGCTTGTTTTGTGTTGGGGCTTTGTGGGTGGTTGTTTCCTGTCTTTGTGTTCTCTGCACCAGATAGGACTGTTTCCGGTTTTGCCACGTTTATTGTTTTGTAGTGTGTTCACGTTTGAGTTTCTCATAGTAAAAAACCATGGACACTTACCACGCCGCGCATTGGTCCTCCGATCCTTCTCGCTTCTCCTCCTCAGACGAAGAGAAGGAGGATAACCCTTACAGATCCACCCACCAAACAAGGACCAAGCGGCGTGGTAATGAGCAGCAACAGCGGCCGAAGACACAAAACTCCTTGACGTGGGAGGAAATCCTCGACGGGAGAGGTCCCTGGGCAAAGCCAGGGGAGTGTCGCCGTCCCAAGGTGCAGCAGGAGAAGCAGCAGCAGCAGGAGCAACAGCAGCAGCAGCAAAAGCAGCAGCAGGAGAAGCAACATAAGCAGCAGAAGCAGCAGCTGCAAAATCAGAAGCCCGAGAGGCAGCCCCAAAAATTTAGTCTGAGAGGGTCGAGGAGTTATTGGACAGATTGGAGGAGAGTGAACGGATGGGAGATGAGGAGACACTCGAGGAGTTGTTAATAGAATTGGAGGAGAGTGAAGAGAGAGAGCTGTTGATTTGGCATAGTATGCAAGGCATCCGCCCTGAGGTGCGTGTCCCCAGCCCGGGACCACCAATCCCGGCACCTCGCACCAGGCTGTCTCTACGTCCCATCAATACAGGTGCTCCCGCCTGTCCGGCGCTACCAGAGTTTCCGCCCCTCAGTCCAGAGGCGCCAGAGCCCCTCAGTCCAGAGGCGCCAGAGCCCCTCTGTCCAGCGCTGCCAGAGCCTTCCTCCTCTCCAGCACTGCCGGAGTCTCCCGCCTGTTCGTCGCTGCCAGAGTTTCCGCCCCTCAGTCCAGAGGCGCCAGAGCCCCTCAGTCCAGAGGCGCCAGAGCCCCTCTGTCCAGCGCTGCCAGAGCCTTCCTCCTCTCCAGCACTGCCGGAGTCTCCCGCCTGTCCGTCGCTGCCAGAGTTTCCGCCCCTCAGTCCAGAGGCGCCAGAGCCCCTCAGTCCAGAGGCGCCAGAGCCCCTCTGTCCAGCGCTGCCAGAGCCCCTCAGTCCAGAGGCGCCAGAGCCCCTCTGTCCATCGCTGCCAGAGCCTTCCTCCTCTCCAGCGCTGCCGGAGTCTCCCGCCTGTCCGGCGCTGCCAGAGCTTCCGCCCATCAGTCCAGAGGCGCCAGAGCCCCTCAGTCCAGAGGCGCCAGAGCTCCTCTGTCCAGCGCTGCCAGAGCCTTCCTCCTCTCCAGCGCTGCCAGTCTCCAGTCTGCCCAGCACCGCCTGAGCTGCCCGTCTGCCCAGCGCCGCCTGAGCTGCCCGTCTGTCCAGAGCTGCTAGAGTCTCCCGTCTGTCCAGAGCTGCTAGAGTCTCCCGTCTGTCCAGAGCTGCTAGAGTCTCCCGTCTGTCATGAGCCGCCAGTCAGCATGGAGCCGCCAGAGCCGCCAGTCAGCTTGGAGCCGCCAGTGCCGCCATTCAGCCAGGATCTGCCAGAGCCGGCATTCAGCCAGGATCTGCCAGAGCCGCCATTCAGCCAGGATCTACAGGAGCCGCAAACCAGCCTGAGCTACCTCTCAGTCCTGAGCTACCTCTCAGTCCTGAGCTACCTCTCAGTCCTGAGCTACCCTCAGTCCTGAGCTACCCCTCGGGCCTGAGCTACCTGAGCTACGCGTGCTGCTACAGATGCAGCAGCACGCGTGCTGTCCCCTCCACCTCACTGCCCACGGCCCTCTGGAGGTGGAGTACATGTCACCCAGTGTGGCCATGGCAGCACAGGACACTGCAGAGCGCAGGTTCTTCACCTGAATCATGATAACATGCACAGGACCAGCTATTAATGTTGAATAGTACAACCCACAAACATCAGAAACATGACACAATAATTTGACTTGTTCTCCAAATGTAGCAGATTTGTGCAGATGAATGAATGGGGCAGTGAATGAATACAGCTACCTAATTTATAATGGTAAGGCAGATATCATGGAGTTTAGGCATCAGTATGCCCATGTGGTTCTGAGCCATAACACGGAGAGAGGTCAAGCCCTCAATCTTCTTCTTCAAACATGATTTAGACCTTGTTTATGGAAAGTGTTTATTTCTGTATTTCAATGTTGCAACTTGCTGAAAATTGTCCACAATGTTCATATCATCTCGAATAAACAGAACAATTTTGTTTTTACATCCAGAGTGCATCAAACATGATTTAGAGCTTGTTTATGGAAAGTGTTTATTTCTGTATTACAATGTTGCAACTTGCTGAAAATTGCCCACAGTGTTCATATACAGTGTTCATATCATCTCGAATAAGCAGAACAAAAAAAAATTACATCCAGAGTGCATCAAACATGATTTAGAGCTTGTTTATGGAAAAGTGGTTATTTCTGCATTTCAATGTTGCAACTTGCTGAAAATTGTCCACAGTGTGCAAAACACCTCGAATAAGCAGAACATTTTTTTTTACATCCAGAGTGCATCAAACATGATTTAGAGCTTTTTTTTTTTTATTGAAAAGTGGTTATTTCTGCATTTCAATGTTGCAATTTGCTGAAAATTGTCCACAATGTTCATATCATCTCGAATCTGATAATAATGCAGATATCTCACCTGAAGTTGTTGTTTATTCTTGTAATCCTGATAATAATGCAGATATCTCACCTCTAGTTGTTGTTTATTCTTCTAATCCTGATATCAATGCAGATATCTCAACTGAAGTTGCTGTTTATTCTTGTAATCCTGATAATAATGCAGATATCTCACCTGAAATTGTTGTTTCTTCTTGTAATCCTGATAATAATGCAGACATCTCACCTCCAGTTTTTGTTTCTTCTTTTAATCCTGATAATAATGCAGATATTTCACCTGAAGTTGCTGTTTAGTCATGTAATCCTGATATTAATGCAGATATCCCACCTCTAGTTGTTGTTTCTTCTAGTACTACTGATAATAATGCAGATATCTCAGCTCTAGTTGTTAATTCTTCTTGTAATCATGAAAATAATTCAGATATCTCACTTGAAGTTGTGTTTTTTTCTAGTAATCCTGATAATAATGTAGATATTTCACCTGAAGCTTCTGTCTTCTTGTAATCCTGATAATAATGCAGATCTCACCTGAAGTTGTTGTTTCTTCTTGTGATCCTGATAATAATGCAGATATCTCACTTCTAGTTGTTTTTTCTTCTTGTAATCCTGATAATAATGTAGATATCTCACGTGAAGTTGTTGTTTATTCTTGTAATCCTGATAAAAATGCAGATATCTCACCTTTAGTTGTTGTTTCGTCTTGTAATCCTGATAATAATGCAGATATCTCACCTGGAGTTGTTGTTCATTCTTGTAATCCTGATAATAATGCAGATATCTCAGCTCTAGTTGTTGTTTCTTCTTGCAATCCTGAAAATAATTCAGATATCTCACTTGAAGTTGTTGTTTCTTCTACTAATCCTGATAATAATGTAGATATTTCACCTGAAATTTCTGTGTCTTCTTGTAATCCTGATAATAATGCAGATATCTCACCTGAAGTGTTTGGTTTTTCTTGTAATCCTGATAATAATGCAGATATCTCACCTGAAGTTGTTGTTTCTTCTTGTAATTCTGATAATAATGGAGATATCTCACCTGAAGTTGTTGTTTATTCTTGTTATCCTGATAATAATGCAGATCTCTCACCTGAAGTTGTTGTTTCTTCTTGTTATCCTGATAATAATGCAGATATCTCATCTCTAGTTGTTGTTTCTTCTAGTACTCCTGATAATAATGTAGATATTTCACCTGAAGTTGCTCTGTCTTCTTGTAATCCTGATAATAATGCAGATATCTCACCTGAAATGTTTGGTTTTTCTTGTAATCCTGATAATAATGCAGATATCTCACTTCTAGTTGTTTTTTCTTCTTGTAATCCTGATATCAACGCAGATATCTCACCTCTAGTTGTTTTTTCTTCTTGTAATCCTGATAATAATGTAGATATCTCACCTCTAGTTGTTTTTTCCCCTTGTAATCCTGATAATAATGCAGATTTCTCACCTCTAGTTGTTGTTTCTTCTTGTAATCCTTATAAAAATGCAGATATCTCACCTCTAGTTGTTGTTACTTCTTGTAATCCTGATAATAATGCAGATACCTCACCTCTAGTTGTTTTTTCTTCTTGTAATCCTGATAATAATGTAGATATCTCACCTGAAGTTGTTGTTTCTTCTTGTAATTGTGATAATAATGCAGATATCTCACATGAAGTTGTTGTTTATTCTTGTAATCTTGATAATAATGTAGATTTCTCTACCTCTTTTTGTTGTTTCTTCTTGTAATCCTGATAATAATGCAGATATCTCACCTCTAGTTGTTGTTTCTTCTTGTAATACTGATAATAATGCAGATATCTCACCTCTAGTTATTGTTTCTTCTTGTAATCCTGATAATAATGCAGATATCTCACCTCTAGTTGTTGTTTCTTCTTGTAATACTGATAATAATGCAGATATCTCACCTCTAGTTATTGTTTCTTCTTGTAATCCTGATAATAATGCAGATATCTCACCTGAAATGTTTGGTTTTTCTTGTAATCCTGATAATAATGCAGCTTTCTCACCTGAAGTTGTTGTTTCTTCTTGTAAATCTGATAATAATGGAGATATCTCACCTGAAGTTGTTGTTTCTTCTTGTTATCCTGATAATAATGCAGTTATCTCATCTCTAGTTGTTGTTTATTCTAGTACTCCTGATAATAACGTAGATATGTCACCTGAAGTTGCTCTGTCTTCTTGTAATCCTGATAATAATGCAGATATCTCACCTGAAGTTGTTGTTTATTCTTGTAATCCTGATAATAATGCAGATATTTCACCTGAAGTTGTTGTTTCTTCTCGTAATCCTGATAATAATGCAGAAATCTCACATCTAGTTTCTCTGTCTTCTTGTAATCCTGATAATAATGCAGATATCTCATCTCTAGTTGTTGTTTCTTCTAGTACTCCTGATAATAATGTAGATATTTCACCTGAAGTTTCTGTGTCTTCTTGTAATCCTGATAATAATGCAGAAATCTCACCTGAAGTGTTTGGTTTTTCTTGTAATCATGATAATAATGCAGCTTTCTCACCTGAAGTTGTTGTTTCTTCTTGTAAATATGATAATAATGGAGATATCTCACCTGAAGTTGTTGTTTATTCTTGTTATCCTGATAATAATGCAGATATCTCACCTGAAGTTGTTGTTTCTTCTTGTAATTCTGATAATAATGGAGATATCTCACCTGAAGTTGTTGTTTATTCTTGTTATCCTGATAATAATGCAGATATCTCACCTGAAGTTGTTGTTTCTTCTTGTTATCCTGATAATAATGCAGATATCTCATCTCTAGTTGTTGTTTCTTCTAGTACTCCTGATAATAATGTAGATATTTCACCTGAAGTTGTTCTGTCTTCTTGTAATCCTGATAATAATGCAGATATCTCACCTGAAATGTTTGGTTTTTCTTGTAATCCTGATAATAATGCAGCTTTCTCACCTGAAGTTGTTGTTTCTTCTTGTAAATCTGATAATAATGGAGATATCTCACCTGAAGTTGTTGTTTCTTCTTGTTATCCTGATAATAATGCAGATATCTCATCTCTAGTTGTTGTTTCTGCTAGTACTCCTGATAATAACGTAGATATGTCACCTGAAGTTGCTCTGTCTTCTTGTAATCCTGATAATAATGCAGATATCTCACCTGAAGTTGTTGTTTATTCTTGTAATCCTGATAATAATGCAGATATTTCACCTGAAGTTGTTGTTTCTTCTTGTAATCCTGATAATAATGCAGAAATATCACATCTAGTTTCTCTGTCTTCTTGTAATCCTGATAATAATGCAGATATCTCATCTCTAGTTGTTGTTTCTTCTAGTACTCCTGATAATAATGTAGATATTTCACCTGAAGTTTCTGTGTCTTCTTGTAATCCTGATAACAATGCAGAGATCTCACCTGAAATGTTTGGTTTTTCTTGTAATCCTGATAATAATGCAGATATCTCACCTGAAGTTGTTGTTTATTCTTGTAATCCTGATAATAATGCAGACATTTCATCTGAAGTTGTTGTTTCTTCTTGTAATCCTGATAATAATGCAGAAATCTCACCTCTAATTGTTGTTTCTTCTTGTAATCCTGATAATAATGCAGATATCTCACCTCTAGTTGTTGTTTCTTCTTGTAATCCTGATAAAAATGCAGATATCTCACCTCTAGTTGTTGTTTATTCTTGTAATCCTGATAATGCAGATATCTCACCTCTAGTTGTTGTTTCTTCTTGTAATCCTGATAATAATGCAGATATCTCACCTGAAGTTGCTGTTTATTCTTGTAATCCTGATAATAATGCAGATATCTCACCTGAAGGTGTTGTTTCTTCTTGTAATCCTGATAATAATGCAGAAATCTCACATCTAGTTTCTCTGTCTTCTTGTAATCCTGATAATAATGCAGATATCTCATCTCTAGTTGTTGTTTCTTCTAGTACTCCTGATAATAATGTAGATATTTCACCTGAAGTTTCTGTGTCTTCTTGTAATCCTGATAATAATGCAGATATCTCACCTGAAGTTGTTGTTTCTTCTTGTAATTCTGATAATAATGGAGATATCTCACCTGAAGTTGTTGTTTATTCTTGTTATCCTGATAATAATGCAGATCTCTCACCTGAAGTTGTTGTTTCTTCTTGTTATCCTGATAATAATGCAGATATCTCATCTCTAGTTGTTGTTTCTTCTAGTACTCCTGATAATAATGTAGATATTTCACCTGAAGTTGCTCTGTCTTCTTGTAATCCTGATAATAATGCAGATATCTCACCTGAAATGTTTGGTTTTTCTTGTAATCCTGATAATAATGCAGATATCTCACTTCTAGTTGTTTTTTCTTCTTGTAATCCTGATATCAACGCAGATATCTCACCTCTAGTTGTTTTTTCTTCTTGTAATCCTGATAATAATGTAGATATCTCACCTCTAGTTGTTTTTTCCCCTTGTAATCCTGATAATAATGCAGATTTCTCACCTCTAGTTGTTGTTTCTTCTTGTAATCCTTATAAAAATGCAGATATCTCACCTCTAGTTGTTGTTACTTCTTGTAATCCTGATAATAATGCAGATACCTCACCTCTAGTTGTTTTTTCTTCTTGTAATCCTGATAATAATGTAGATATCTCACCTGAAGTTGTTGTTTCTTCTTGTAATTGTGATAATAATGCAGATATCTCACATGAAGTTGTTGTTTATTCTTGTAATCTTGATAATAATGTAGATTTCTCTACCTCTTTTTGTTGTTTCTTCTTGTAATCCTGATAATAATGCAGATATCTCACCTCTAGTTGTTGTTTCTTCTTGTAATACTGATAATAATGCAGATATCTCACCTCTAGTTATTGTTTCTTCTTGTAATCCTGATAATAATGCAGATATCTCACCTCTAGTTGTTGTTTCTTCTTGTAATACTGATAATAATGCAGATATCTCACCTCTAGTTATTGTTTCTTCTTGTAATCCTGATAATAATGCAGATATCTCACCTGAAATGTTTGGTTTTTCTTGTAATCCTGATAATAATGCAGCTTTCTCACCTGAAGTTGTTGTTTCTTCTTGTAAATCTGATAATAATGGAGATATCTCACCTGAAGTTGTTGTTTCTTCTTGTTATCCTGATAATAATGCAGTTATCTCATCTCTAGTTGTTGTTTATTCTAGTACTCCTGATAATAACGTAGATATGTCACCTGAAGTTGCTCTGTCTTCTTGTAATCCTGATAATAATGCAGATATCTCACCTGAAGTTGTTGTTTATTCTTGTAATCCTGATAATAATGCAGATATTTCACCTGAAGTTGTTGTTTCTTCTCGTAATCCTGATAATAATGCAGAAATCTCACATCTAGTTTCTCTGTCTTCTTGTAATCCTGATAATAATGCAGATATCTCATCTCTAGTTGTTGTTTCTTCTAGTACTCCTGATAATAATGTAGATATTTCACCTGAAGTTTCTGTGTCTTCTTGTAATCCTGATAATAATGCAGAAATCTCACCTGAAGTGTTTGGTTTTTCTTGTAATCATGATAATAATGCAGCTTTCTCACCTGAAGTTGTTGTTTCTTCTTGTAAATATGATAATAATGGAGATATCTCACCTGAAGTTGTTGTTTATTCTTGTTATCCTGATAATAATGCAGATATCTCACCTGAAGTTGTTGTTTCTTCTTGTAATTCTGATAATAATGGAGATATCTCACCTGAAGTTGTTGTTTATTCTTGTTATCCTGATAATAATGCAGATATCTCACCTGAAGTTGTTGTTTCTTCTTGTTATCCTGATAATAATGCAGATATCTCATCTCTAGTTGTTGTTTCTTCTAGTACTCCTGATAATAATGTAGATATTTCACCTGAAGTTGTTCTGTCTTCTTGTAATCCTGATAATAATGCAGATATCTCACCTGAAATGTTTGGTTTTTCTTGTAATCCTGATAATAATGCAGCTTTCTCACCTGAAGTTGTTGTTTCTTCTTGTAAATCTGATAATAATGGAGATATCTCACCTGAAGTTGTTGTTTCTTCTTGTTATCCTGATAATAATGCAGATATCTCATCTCTAGTTGTTGTTTCTGCTAGTACTCCTGATAATAACGTAGATATGTCACCTGAAGTTGCTCTGTCTTCTTGTAATCCTGATAATAATGCAGATATCTCACCTGAAGTTGTTGTTTATTCTTGTAATCCTGATAATAATGCAGATATTTCACCTGAAGTTGTTGTTTCTTCTTGTAATCCTGATAATAATGCAGAAATATCACATCTAGTTTCTCTGTCTTCTTGTAATCCTGATAATAATGCAGATATCTCATCTCTAGTTGTTGTTTCTTCTAGTACTCCTGATAATAATGTAGATATTTCACCTGAAGTTTCTGTGTCTTCTTGTAATCCTGATAACAATGCAGAGATCTCACCTGAAATGTTTGGTTTTTCTTGTAATCCTGATAATAATGCAGCTTTCTCACCTGAAGTTGTTGTTTCTTCTTGTAAATCTGATAATAATGGAGATATCTCACCTGAAGTTGTCGTTTATTCTTGTTATCCTGATAATAATGCAGATATCTCACCTGAAGTTGTTGTTTCTTCTTGTTATCCTGATAATAATGCAGGGATCTCATCTCTAGTTGTTGTTTCTTCTAGTACTCCTGATAATAACGTAGATATTTCACCTGAAGTTGCTCTGTCTTCTTGTAATCCTGATAATAATGCAGATATCTCACCTGAAGTTGTTGTTTATTCTTGTAATCCTGATAATAATGCAGACATTTCATCTGAAGTTGTTGTTTCTTCTTGTAATCCTGATAATAATGCAGAAATCTCACCTCTAATTGTTGTTTCTTCTTGTAATCCTGATAATAATGCAGATATCTCACCTCTAGTTGTTGTTTCTTCTTGTAATCCTGATAAAAATGCAGATATCTCACCTCTAGTTGTTGTTTATTCTTGTAATCCTGATAATGCAGATATCTCACCTCTAGTTGTTGTTTCTTCTTGTAATCCTGATAATAATGCAGATATCTCACCTGAAGTTGCTGTTTATTCTTGTAATCCTGATAATAATGCAGATATCTCACCTGAAGGTGTTGTTTCTTCTTGTAATCCTGATAATAATGCAGAAATCTCACATCTAGTTTCTCTGTCTTCTTGTAATCCTGATAATAATGCAGATATCTCATCTCTAGTTGTTGTTTCTTCTAGTACTCCTGATAATAATGTAGATATTTCACCTGAAGTTTCTGTGTCTTCTTGTAATCCTGATAATAATGCAGATATCTCACCTGAAGGTGTTGTTTCTTCTTGTAATCCTGATATCAACGCAGATATCTCACCTCTAGTTGTTTTTTCCTCTTGTAATCCTGATAATAATGTAGATATCTCACCTCTAGTTGTTTTTTCCTCTTGTAATCCTGATAATTATGCAGATATCTCACCTCTAGTTGTTGTTTCTTCTTGTAATCCTTATAAAAATGCAGATATCTCACCTCTAGTTGTTGTTTCTTCTTGTAATCCTGATAATAATGCAGATATCTCACCTGAAGTTGCTGTTTATTCTTGTAATCCTGATAATAATGCAGATATTTCACCTGAAGTTGTTGTTTCTTCTTGTAATCCTGATAATAATGCAGAAATCTCACATCTAGTTTCTCTGTCTTCTTGTAATCCTGATAATAATGCAGATATCTCATCTCTAGTTGTTGTTTCTTCTAGTACTCCTGATAATAATGTAGATATTTCACCTGAAGTTTCTGTGTCTTCTTGTAATCCTGATAATAATGCAGATATCTCACCTGAAGTGTTTGGTTTTTCTTGTAATCCTGATAATAATGCAGCTTTCTCACCTGAAGTTGTTGTTTCTTCTTGTATATCTGATAATAATGGAGATATCTCAACTGAAATTGTTGTTTATTCTTGTAATCCTGATAATAATGCAGATATTTCACCTGAAGTTGTTGTTTCTTCTTGTAATCCTGATAATAATGCAGAAATCTCACCTCTAGTTGTTGTTTCTTCTTGTAATCCTGATAATAATGCAGATATCTCATCTCTAGTTGTTGTTTCTGCTAGTACTCCTGATAATAACGTAGATATGTCACCTGAAGTTGCTCTGTCTTCTTGTAATCCTGATAATAATGCAGATATCTCACCTGAAGTTGTTGTTTATTCTTGTAATCCTGATAATAATGCAGATATTTCACCTGAAGTTGTTGTTTCTTCTTGTAATCCTGATAATAATGCAGAAATATCACATCTAGTTTCTCTGTCTTCTTGTAATCCTGATAATAATGCAGATATCTCATCTCTAGTTGTTGTTTCTTCTAGTACTCCTGATAATAATGTAGATATTTCACCTGAAGTTTCTGTGTCTTCTTGTAATCCTGATAATAATGCAGAGATCTCACCTGAAATGTTTGGTTTTTCTTGTAATCCTGATAATAATGCAGCTTTCTCACCTGAAGTTGTTGTTTCTTCTTGTAAATCTGATAATAATGGAGATATCTCACCTGAAGTTGTTGTTTATTCTTGTTATCCTGATAATAATGCAGATATCTCACCTGAAGTTGTTGTTTCTTCTTGTTATCCTGATAATAATGCAGGGATCTCATCTCTAGTTGTTGTTTCTTCTAGTACTCCTGATAATAACGTAGATATTTCACCTGAAGTTGCTCTGTCTTCTTGTAATCCTGATAATAATGCAGATATCTCACCTGAAGTTGTTTATTCTTGTAATCCTGATAATAATGCAGATATTTCATCTGAAGTTGTTGTTTCTTCTTGTAATCCTGATAATAATGCAGAAATCTCACCTCTAATTGTTGTTTCTTCTTGTAATCCTGATAATAATGCAGCTATCTCACCTCTAGTTGTTGTTTCTTCTTGTAATCCTGATAAAAATGCAGATATCTCACCTCTAGTTGTTGTTTATTCTTGTAATCCTGATAATGCAGATATCTCACCTCTAGTTGTTGTTTTTTCTTGTAATCCTGATAATAATGCAGATATCTCACCTGAAGTTGCTGTTTATTCTTGTAATCCTGATAATAATGCAGATATCTCACCTGAAGGTGTTGTTTCTTCTTGTAATCCTGATAATAATGCAGAAATCTCACATCTAGTTTCTCTGTCTTCTTGTAATCCTGATAATAATGCAGATATCTCATCTCTAGTTGTTGTTTCTTCTAGTACTCCTGATAATAATGTAGATATTTCACCTGAAGTTTCTGTGTCTTCTTGTAATCCTGATAATAATGCAGATATCTCACCTGAAGTTGTTGTTTCTTCTTGTAATCCTGATATCAACGCAGATATCTCACCTCTAGTTGTTTTTTCCTCTTGTAATCCTGATAATAATGTAGATATCTCACCTCTAGTTGTTTTTTCCTCTTGTAATCCTGATAATAATGCAGATATCTCACCTCTAGTTGTTGTTTCTTCTTGTAATCCTGATAATAATGCAGATATCTCATCTCTAGTTGTTGTTTCTGCTAGTACTCCTGATAATAACATAGATATGTCACCTGAAGTTGCTCTGTCTTCTTGTAATCCTGATAATAATGCAGAGATCTCACCTGAAATGTTTGGTTTTTCTTGTAATCCTGATAATAATGCAGCTTTCTCACCTGAAGTTGTTGTTTCTTCTTGTAAATCTGATAATAATGGAGATATCTCACCTGAAGTTGTTGTTTATTCTTGTTATCCTGATAATAATGCAGATATCTCACCTGAAGTTGTTGTTTCTTCTTGTTATCCTGATAATAATGCAGGGATCTCATCTCTAGTTGTTGTTTCTTCTAGTACTCCTGATAATAACGTAGATATTTCACCTGAAGTTGCTCTGTCTTCTTGTAATCCTGATAATAATGCAGATATCTCACCTGAAGTTGTTTATTCTTGTAATCCTGATAATAATGCAGATATTTCATCTGAAGTTGTTGTTTCTTCTTGTAATCCTGATAATAATGCAGAAATCTCACCTCTAATTGTTGTTTCTTCTTGTAATCCTGATAATAATGCAGCTATCTCACCTCTAGTTGTTGTTTCTTCTTGTAATCCTGATAAAAATGCAGATATCTCACCTCTAGTTGTTGTTTATTCTTGTAATCCTGATAATGCAGATATCTCACCTCTAGTTGTTGTTTTTTCTTGTAATCCTGATAATAATGCAGATATCTCACCTGAAGTTGCTGTTTATTCTTGTAATCCTGATAATAATGCAGATATCTCACCTGAAGGTGTTGTTTCTTCTTGTAATCCTGATAATAATGCAGAAATCTCACATCTAGTTTCTCTGTCTTCTTGTAATCCTGATAATAATGCAGATATCTCATCTCTAGTTGTTGTTTCTTCTAGTACTCCTGATAATAATGTAGATATTTCACCTGAAGTTTCTGTGTCTTCTTGTAATCCTGATAATAATGCAGATATCTCACCTGAAGTTGTTGTTTCTTCTTGTAATCCTGATATCAACGCAGATATCTCACCTCTAGTTGTTTTTTCCTCTTGTAATCCTGATAATAATGTAGATATCTCACCTCTAGTTGTTTTTTCCTCTTGTAATCCTGATAATAATGCAGATATCTCACCTCTAGTTGTTGTTTCTTCTTGTAATCCTGATAATAATGCAGATATCTCATCTCTAGTTGTTGTTTCTGCTAGTACTCCTGATAATAACATAGATATGTCACCTGAAGTTGCTCTGTCTTCTTGTAATCCTGATAATAATGCAGATATCTCACCTGAAGTTGTTGTTTATTCTTGTAATCCTGATAATAATGCAGATATTTCACCTGAAGTTGTTGTTTCTTCTTGTAATCCTGATAATAATGCAGAAATATCACATCTAGTTTCTCTGTCTTCTTGTAATCCTGATAATAATGCAGATATCTCATCTCTAGTTGTTGTTTCTTCTAGTACTCCTGATAATAATGTAGATATTTCACCTGAAGTTTCTGTGTCTTCTTGTAATCCTGATAATAATGCAGAGATCTCACCTGAAATGTTTGGTTTTTCTTGTAATCCTGATAATAATGCAGCTTTCTCACCTGAAGTTGTTGTTTCTTCTTGTAAATCTGATAATAATGGAGATATCTCACCTGAAGTTGTTGTTTATTCTTGTTATCCTGATAATAATGCAGATATCTCACCTGAAGTTGTTGTTTCTTCTTGTTATCCTGATAATAATGCAGGGATCTCATCTCTAGTTGTTGTTTCTTCTAGTACTCCTGATAATAACGTAGATATTTCACCTGAAGTTGCTCTGTCTTCTTGTAATCCTGATAATAATGCAGATATCTCACCTGAAGTTGTTGTTTATTCTTGTAATCCTGATAATAATGCAGATATTTCATCTGAAGTTGTTGTTTCTTCTTGTAATCCTGATAATAATGCAGAAATCTCACCTCTAATTGTTGTTTCTTCTTGTAATCCTGATAATAATGCAGATATCTCACCTCTAGTTGTTGTTTCTTCTTGTAATCCTGATAAAAATGCAGATATCTCACCTCTAGTTGTTGTTTATTCTTGTAATCCTGATAATGCAGATATCTCACCTCTAGTTGTTGTTTCTTCTTGTAATCCTGATAATAATGCAGATATCTCACCTGAAGTTGCTGTTTATTCTTGTAATCCTGATAATAATATAGATATCTCACCTGAAGGTGTTGTTTCTTCTTGTAATCCTGATAATAATGCAGAAATCTCACATCTAGTTTCTCTGTCTTCTTGTAATCCTGATAATAATGCAGATATCTCATCTCTAGTTGTTGTTTCTTCTAGTACTCCTGATAATAATGTAGATATTTCACCTGAAGTTTCTGTGTCTTCTTGTAATCCTGATAATAATGCAGATATCTCACCTGAAGGTGTTGTTTCTTCTTGTAATCCTGATATCAACGCAGATATCTCACCTCTAGTTGTTTTTTCCTCTTGTAATCCTGATAATAATGCAGATATCTCACCTCTAGTTGTTGTTTCTTCTTGTAATCCTTATAAAAATGCAGATATCTCACATCTAGTTGTTGTTTCTTCTTGTAATCCTGATAATAATGCAGATATCTCACCTGAAGTTGCTGTTTATTCTTGTAATCCTGATAATAATGCAGATATCTCACCTGAAGTTGTTGTTTCTTCTTGTAATCCTGATAATAATGCAGAAATCTCACCTCTAGTTGTTGTTTCTTCTTGTAATCCTGATAATAATGCAGATATCTCATCTCTAGTTGTTGTCTCTGCTAGTACTCCTGATAATAACGTAGATATGTCACCTGAAGTTGCTCTGTCTTCTTGTAATCCTGATAATAATGCAGATATCTCACCTGAAGTTGTTGTTTATTCTTGTAATCCTGATAATAATGCAGATATTTCACCTGAAGTTGTTGTTTCTTCTTGTAATCCTGATAATAATGCAGAAATATCACATCTAGTTTCTCTGTCTTCTTGTAATCCTGATAATAATGCAGATATCTCATCTCTAGTTGTTGTTTCTTCTAGTACTCCTGATAATAATGTAGATATTTCACCTGAAGTTTCTGTGTCTTCTTGTAATCCTGATAATAATGCAGAGATCTCACCTGAAATGTTTGGTTTTTCTTGTAATCCTGATAATAATGCAGCTTTCTCACCTGAAGTTGTTGTTTCTTCTTGTAAATCTGATAATAATGGAGATATCTCACCTGAAGTTGTTGTTTATTCTTGTTATCCTGATAATAATGCAGATATCTCACCTGAAGTTGTTGTTTCTTCTTGTTATCCTGATAATAATGCAGGGATCTCATCTCTAGTTGTTGTTTCTTCTAGTACTCCTGATAATAACGTAGATATTTCACCTGAAGTTGCTCTGTCTTCTTGTAATCCTGATAATAATGCAGATATCTCACCTGAAGTTGTTGTTTATTCTTGTAATCCTGATAATAATGCAGATATTTCATCTGAGGTTGTTGTTTCTTCTTGTAATCCTGATAATAATGCAGAAATCTCACCTCTAATTGTTGTTTCTTCTTGTAATCCTGATAATAATGCAGATATCTCACCTCTAGTTGTTGTTTCTTCTTGTAATCCTGATAAAAATGCAGATATCTCACCTCTAGTTGTTGTTTATTCTTGTAATCCTGATAATGCAGATATCTCACCTCTAGTTGTTGTTTCTTCTTGTAATCCTGATAATAATGCAGATATCTCACCTGAAGTTGCTGTTTATTCTTGTAATCCTGATAATAATGCAGATATCTCACCTGAAGGTGTTGTTTCTTCTTGTAATCCTGATATCAACGCAGATATCTCACCTCTAGTTGTTTTTTCCTCTTGTAATCCTGATAATAATGTAGATATCTCACCTCTAGTTGTTTTTTCCTCTTGTAATCCTGATAATAATGCAGATATCTCACCTCTAGTTGTTGTTTCTTCTTGTAATCCTTATAAAAATGCAGATATCTCACCTCTAGTTGTTGTTTCTTCTTGTAATCCTGATAATAATGCAGATATCTCACCTGAAGTTGCTGTTTATTCTTGTAATCCTGATAATAATGCAGATATCTCACCTGAAGTTGTTGTTTCTTCTTGTAATCCTGATAATAATGCAGAAATCTCACATCTAGTTTCTCTGTCTTCTTGTAATCCTGATAATAATGCAGATATCTCATCTCTAGTTGTTGTTTCTTCTAGTACTCCTGATAATAATGTAGATATTTCACCTGAAGTTTCTGTGTCTTCTTGTAATCCTGATAATAATGCAGATATCTCACCTGAAGTGTTTGGTTTTTCTTGTAATCCTGATAATAATGCAGCTTTCTCACCTGAAGTTGTTGTTTCTTCTTGTATATCTGATAATAATGGAGATATCTCACCTGAAATTGTTGTTTATTCTTGTAATCCTGATAATAATGCAGCTATTTCACCTGAAGTTGTTGTTTCTTCTTGTAATCCTGATAATAATGCAGAAATCTCACCTCTAGTTGTTGTTTCTTCTTGTAATCCTGATAATAATGCAGATATCTCATCTCTAGTTGTTGCTTCTGCTAGTACTCCTGATAATAACGTAGATATGTCACCTGAAGTTGCTCTGTCTTCTTGTAATCCTGATAATAATGCAGATATCTCACCTGAAGTTGTTGTTTATTCTTGTAATCCTGATAATAATGCAGATATTTCACCTGAAGTTGTTGTTTCTTCTTGTAATCCTGATAATAATGCAGAAATCTCACATCTAGTTTCTCTGTCTTCTTGTAATCCTGATAATAATGCAGATATCTCATCTCTAGTTGTTGTTTCTTCTAGTACTCCTGATAATAATGTAGATATTTCACCTGAAGTTTCTGTGTCTTCTTGTAATCCTGATAATAATGCAGATATCTCACCTGAAGTGTTTGGTTTTTCTTGTAATCCTGATAATAATGCAGCTTTCTCACCTGAAGTTGTTGTTTCTTCTTGTATATCTGATAATAATGGAGATATCTCACCTGAAATTGTTGTTTATTCTTGTAATCCTGATAATAATGCAGCTATTTCACCTGAAGTTGTTGTTTCTTCTTGTAATCCTGATAATAATGCAGAAATCTCACCTCTAGTTGTTGTTTCTTCTTGTAATCCTGATAATAATGCAGATATCTCATCTCTAGTTGTTGCTTCTGCTAGTACTCCTGATAATAACGTAGATATGTCACCTGAAGTTGCTCTGTCTTCTTGTAATCCTGATAATAATGCAGATATCTCACCTGAAGTTGTTGTTTATTCTTGTAATCCTGATAATAATGCAGATATTTCACCTGAAGTTGTTGTTTCTTCTTGTAATCCTGATAATAATGCAGAAATCTCACATCTAGTTTCTCTGTCTTCTTGTAATCCTGATAATAATGCAGATATCTCATCTCTAGTTGTTGTTTCTTCTAGTACTCCTGATAATAATGTAGATATTTCACCTGAAGTTTCTGTGTCTTCTTGTAATCCTGATAATAATGCAGATATCTCACCTGAAGTGTTTGGTTTTTCTTGTAATCCTGATAATAATGCAGCTTTCTCACCTGAAGTTGTTGTTTCTTCTTGTATATCTGATAATAATGGAGATATCTCACCTGAAATTGTTGTTTATTCTTGTAATCCTGATAATAATGCAGCTATTTCACCTGAAGTTGTTGTTTCTTCTTGTAATCCTGATAATAATGCAGAAATCTCACCTCTAGTTGTTGTTTCTTCTTGTAATCCTGATAATAATGCAGATATCTCATCTCTAGTTGTTGCTTCTGCTAGTACTCCTGATAATAACGTAGATATGTCACCTGAAGTTGCTCTGTCTTCTTGTAATCCTGATAATAATGCAGATATCTCACCTGAAGTTGTTGTTTATTCTTGTAATCCTGATAATAATGCAGATATTTCACCTGAAGTTGTTGTTTCTTCTTGTAATCCTGATAATAATGCAGAAATATCACATCTAGTTTCTCTGTCTTCTTGTAATCCTGATAATAATGCAGATATCTCATCTCTAGTTGTTGTTTCTTCTAGTACTCCTGATAATAATGTAGATATTTCACCTGAAGTTTCTGTGTCTTCTTGTAATCCTGATAATAATGCAGAGATCTCACCTGAAATGTTTGGTTTTTCTTGTAATCCTGATAATAATGCAGCTTTCTCACCTGAAGTTGTTGTTTCTTCTTGTAAATCTGATAATAATGGAGATATCTCACCTGAAGTTGTTGTTTATTCTTGTTATCCTGATAATAATGCAGATATCTCACCTGAAGTTGTTGTTTCTTCTTGTTATCCTGATAATAATGCAGGGATCTCATCTCTAGTTGTTGTTTCTTCTAGTACTCCTGATAATAACGTAGATATTTCACCTGAAGTTGCTCTGTCTTCTTGTAATCCTGATAATAATGCAGATATCTCACCTGAAGTTGTTGTTTATTCTTGTAATCCTGATAATAATGCAGATATTTCATCTGAGGTTGTTGTTTCTTCTTGTAATCCTGATAATAATGCAGAAATCTCACCTCTAGTTGTTGTTTCTTCTTGTAATCCTGATAAAAATGCAGATATCTCACCTCTAGTTGTTGTTTATTCTTGTAATCCTGATAATGCAGATATCTCACCTCTAGTTGTTGTTTCTTCTTGTAATCCTGATAATAATGCAGATATCTCACCTGAAGTTGCTGTTTATTCTTGTAATCCTGATAATAATGCAGATATCTCACCTGAAGGTGTTGTTTCTTCTTGTAATCCTGATAATAATGCAGAAATCTCACATCTAGTTTCTCTGTCTTCTTGTAATCCTGATAATAATGCAGATATCTCATCTCTAGTTGTTGTTTCTTCTAGTACTCCTGATAATAATGTAGATATTTCACCTGAAGTTTCTGTGTCTTCTTGTAATCCTGATAATAATGCAGATATCTCACCTGAAGGTGTTGTTTCTTCTTGTAATCCTGATATCAACGCAGATATCTCACCTCTAGTTGTTTTTTCCTCTTGTAATCCTGATAATAATGTAGATATCTCACCTCTAGTTGTTTTTTCCTCTTGTAATCCTGATAATAATGCAGATATCTCACCTCTAGTTGTTGTTTCTTCTTGTAATCCTTATAAAAATGCAGATATCTCACCTCTAGTTGTTGTTTCTTCTTGTAATCCTGATAATAATGCAGATATCTCACCTGAAGTTGCTGTTTATTCTTGTAATCCTGATAATAATGCAGATATCTCACCTGAAGTTGTTGTTTCTTCTTGTAATCCTGATAATAATGCAGAAATCTCACATCTAGTTTCTCTGTCTTCTTGTAATCCTGATAATAATGCAGATATCTCATCTCTAGTTGTTGTTTCTTCTAGTACTCCTGATAATAATGTAGATATTTCACCTGAAGTTTCTGTGTCTTCTTGTAATCCTGATAATAATGCAGATATCTCACCTGAAGTGTTTGGTTTTTCTTGTAATCCTGATAATAATGCAGCTTTCTCACCTGAAGTTGTTGTTTCTTCTTGTATATCTGATAATAATGGAGATATCTCACCTGAAATTGTTGTTTATTCTTGTAATCCTGATAATAATGCAGCTATTTCACCTGAAGTTGTTGTTTCTTCTTGTAATCCTGATAATAATGCAGAAATCTCACCTCTAGTTGTTTCTTCTTGTAATCCTGATAATAATGCAGATATCTCATCTCTAGTTGTTGCTTCTGCTAGTACTCCTGATAATAACGTAGATATGTCACCTGAAGTTGCTCTGTCTTCTTGTAATCCTGATAATAATGCAGATATCTCACCTGAAGTTGTTGTTTATTCTTGTAATCCTGATAATAATGCAGATATTTCACCTGAAGTTGTTGTTTCTTCTTGTAATCCTGATAATAATGCAGAAATCTCACATCTAGTTTCTCTGTCTTCTTGTAATCCTGATAATAATGCAGATATCTCATCTCTAGTTGTTGTTTCTTCTAGTACTCCTGATAATAATGTAGATATTTCACCTGAAGTTTCTGTGTCTTCTTGTAATCCTGATAATAATGCAGATATCTCACCTGAAGTGTTTGGTTTTTCTTGTAATCCTGATAATAATGCAGCTTTCTCACCTGAAGTTGTTGTTTCTTCTTGTATATCTGATAATAATGGAGATATCTCACCTGAAATTGTTGTTTATTCTTGTAATCCTGATAATAATGCAGCTATTTCACCTGAAGTTGTTGTTTCTTCTTGTAATCCTGATAATAATGCAGAAATCTCACCTCTAGTTGTTGTTTCTTCTTGTAATCCTGATAATAATGCAGATATCTCATCTCTTGTTGTTGCTTCTGCTAGTACTCCTGATAATAACGTAGATATGTCACCTGAAGTTGCTCTGTCTTCTTGTAATCCTGATAATAATGCAGATATCTCACCTGAAGTTGTTGTTTATTCTTGTAATCCTGATAATAATGCAGATATTTCACCTGAAGTTGTTGTTTCTTCTTGTAATCCTGATAATAATGCAGAAATCTCACATCTAGTTTCTCTGTCTTCTTGTAATCCTGATAATAATGCAGATATCTCATCTCTAGTTGTTGTTTCTTCTAGTACTCCTGATAATAATGTAGATATTTCACCTGAAGTTTCTGTGTCTTCTTGTTATCCTGATAATAATGCAGAGATCTCACCTGAAATGTTTGTTTTTTTCTTGTAATCCTGATAATAATGCAGCTTTCTCACCTGAAGTTGTTGTTTCTTCTTGTAAATCTGATAATAATGGATATATCTCACCTGAAGTTGTTGTTTATTCTTGTTATCCTGATAATAATGCAGATATCTCACCTGAAGTTGTTGTTTCTTCTTGTTATCCTGATAATAATGCAGGGATCTCATCTCTAGTTGTTGTTTCTTCTAGTACTCCTGATAATAACGTAGATATTTCACCTGAAGTTGCTCTGTCTTCTTGTAATCCTGATAATAATGCAGATATCTCACCTGAAGTTGTTGTTTATTCTTGTAATCCTGATAATAATGCAGATATTTCATCTGAAGTTGTTGTTTCTTCTTGTAATCCTGATAATAATGCAGAAATCTCACCTCTAATTGTTGTTTCTTCTTGTAATCCTGATAATAATGCAGATATCTCACCTCTAGTTGTTGTTTCTTCTTGTAATCCTGATAAAAATGCAGATATCTCACCTCTAGTTGTTGTTTATTCTTGTAATCCTGATAATGCAGATATCTCACCTCTAGTTGTTGTTTCTTCTTGTAATCCTGATAATAATGCAGATATCTCACCTGAAGTTGCTGTTTATTCTTGTAATCCTGATAATAATGCAGATATCTCACCTGAAGGTGTTGTTTCTTCTTGTAATCCTGATATCAACACAGATATCTCACATCTAGTTTCTCTGTCTTCTTGTAATCCTGATAATAATGCAGATATCTCATCTCTAGTTGTTGTTTCTTCTAGTACTCCTGATAATAATGTAGATATTTCACCTGAAGTTTCTGTGTCTTCTTGTAATCCTGATAATAATGCAGATATCTCACCTGAAGGTGTTGTTTCTTCTTGTAATCCTGATATCAACGCAGATATCTCACCTCTAGTTGTTTTTTCCTCTTGTAATCCTGATAATAATGTAGATATCTCACCTCTAGTTGTTTTTTCCTCTTGTAATCCTGATAATAATGCAGATATCTCACCTCTAGTTGTTGTTTCTTCTTGTAATCCTGATAATAATGCAGATATCTCATCTCTAGTTGTTGTTTCTGCTAGTACTCCTGATAATAACATAGATATGTCACCTGAAGTTGCTCTGTCTTCTTGTAATCCTGATAATAATGCAGATATCTCACCTGAAGTTGTTGTTTATTCTTGTAATCCTGATAATAATGCAGATATTTCACCTGAAGTTGTTGTTTCTTCTTGTAATCCTGATAATAATGCAGAAATATCACATCTAGTTTCTCTGTCTTCTTGTAATCCTGATAATAATGCAGATATCTCATCTCTAGTTGTTGTTTCTTCTAGTTCTCCTGATAATAATGTAGATATTTCACCTGAAGTTTCTTTGTCTTCTTGTAATCCTGATAATAATGCAGATATCTCACCTGAAGTGTTTGGTTTTTCTTGTAATCCTGATAATAATGCAGCTTTCTCACCTGAAGTTGTTGTTTCTTCTTGTATATCTGATAATAATGGAGATATCTCACCTGAAATTGTTGTTTATTCTTGTAATCCTGATAATAATGCAGAAATCTCACCTCTAGTTGTTGTTTCTTCTTGTAATCCTGATAATAATGCAGATATCTCACCTCTAGTTGTTGTTTCTTCTTGTAATCATGATAAAAATGCAGATATCTCACTTGAAGTTGTTGTTTATTCTTGTAATCCTGATAATGCAGATATCTCACCTCTAGTTGTTGTTTCTTCTTGTAATCCTTATAAAAATGCAGATATCTCACCTCTAGTTGTTGTTACTTCTTGTAATCCTGATAATAATGCAGATATCTCACCTCCAGTTGTAGTTTCTTCTTGTAATCCTGATATCAACACAGATATCTCACCTGAAGTTGCTGTTTATTCTTGTAATCCTGATAATAATTCAGATATCTCACTTGAAGTTGTTGTTTCTTCTACTAATCCTGATAATAATGTAGATATTTCACCTGAAATTTCTGTGTCTTCTTGTTATCCTGATAATAATGCAGAGATCTCACCTGAAATGTTTGTTTTTTCTTGTAATCCTGATAATAATGCAGCTTTCTCACCTGAAGTTGTTGTTTCTTCTTGTAAATCTGATAATAATGGATATATCTCACCTGAAGTTGTTGTTTATTCTTGTTATCCTGATAATAATGCAGATATCTCACCTGAAGTTGTTGTTTCTTCTTGTTATCCTGATAATAATGCAGGGATCTCATCTCTAGTTGTTGTTTCTTCTAGTACTCCTGATAATAACGTAGATATTTCACCTGAAGTTACTCTGTCTTCTTGTAATCCTGATAATAATGCAGATATCTCACCTGAAGTTGTTGTTTATTCTTGTAATCCTGATAATAATGCAGATATTTCATCTGAAGTTGTTGTTTCTTCTTGTAATCCTGATAATAATGCAGAAATCTCACCTCTAATTGTTGTTTCTTCTTGTAATCCTGATAATAATGCAGATATCTCACCTCTAGTTGTTGTTTCTTCTTGTAATCCTGATAAAAATGCAGATATCTCACCTCTAGTTGTTGTTTATTCTTGTAATCCTGATAATGCAGATATCTCACCTCTAGTTGTTGTTTCTTCTTGTAATCCTGATAATAATGCAGATATCTCACCTAAAGTTGCTGTTTATTCTTGTAATCCTGATAATAATGCAGATATCTCACCTGAAGGTGTTGTTTCTTCTTGTAATCCTGATAATAATGCAGAAATCTCACATCTAGTTTCTCTGTCTTCTTGTAATCATGATAATAATGCAGATATCTCATCTCTAGTTGTTGTTTCTTCTAGTACTCCTGATAATAATGTAGATATTTCACCTGAAGTTTCTGTGTCTTCTTGTAATCCTGATAATAATGCAGATATCTCACCTGAAGGTGTTGTTTCTTCTTGTAATCCTGATATCAACGCAGATATCTCACCTCTAGTTGTTTTTTCCTCTTGTAATCCTGATAATAATGTAGATATCTCACCTCTAGTTGTTTTTTCCTCTTGTAATCCTGATAATAATGCAGATATCTCACCTCTAGTTGTTGTTTCTTCTTGTAATCCTGATAATAATGCAGATATCTCATCTCTAGTTGTTGTTTCTGCTAGTACTCCTGATAATAACATAGATATGTCACCTGAAGTTGCTCTGTCTTCTTGTAATCCTGATAATAATGCAGATATCTCACCTGAAGTTGTTGTTTATTCTTGTAATCCTGATAATAATGCAGATATTTCACCTGAAGTTGTTGTTTCTTCTTGTAATCCTGATAATAATGCAGAAATATCACATCTAGTTTCTCTGTCTTCTTGTAATCCTGATAATAATGCAGATATCTCATCTCTAGTTGTTGTTTCTTCTAGTTCTCCTGATAATAATGTAGATATTTCACCTGAAGTTTCTTTGTCTTCTTGTAATCCTGATAATAATGCAGATATCTCACCTGAAGTGTTTGGTTTTTCTTGTAATCCTGATAATAATGCAGCTTTCTCACCTGAAGTTGTTGTTTCTTCTTGTATATCTGATAATAATGGAGATATCTCACCTGAAATTGTTGTTTATTCTTGTAATCCTGATAATAATGCAGAAATCTCACCTCTAGTTGTTGTTTCTTCTTGTAATCCTGATAATAATGCAGATATCTCACCTCTAGTTGTTGTTTCTTCTTGTAATCATGATAAAAATGCAGATATCTCACTTGAAGTTGTTGTTTATTCTTGTAATCCTGATAATGCAGATATCTCACCTCTAGTTGTTGTTTCTTCTTGTAATCCTTATAAAAATGCAGATATCTCACCTCTAGTTGTTGTTACTTCTTGTAATCCTGATAATAATGCAGATATCTCACCTCCAGTTGTAGTTTCTTCTTGTAATCCTGATATCAACACAGATATCTCACCTGAAGTTGCTGTTTATTCTTGTAATCCTGATAATAATTCAGATATCTCACTTGAAGTTGTTGTTTCTTCTACTAATCCTGATAATAATGTAGATATTTCACCTGAAATTTCTGTGTCTTCTTGTAATCCTGATAATAATGCAGATATCTCACCTGAAGTGTTTGGTTTTTCTTGTAATTCTGATAATAATGCAGATATCTCACCTGAAGTTGTTGTTTCTTCTTGCAATTCTGATAATAATGCAGATATCTCATCTCTAGTTGTTGTTTCTTCTAGTACTCCTTATAATAATGTAGATATTTCACCTGAAGTTTCTGTGTCTTCTTGTAATCCTGATAATAATGCAGATATCTCACCTGAAATGTTTGGTTTTTCTTGTAATCCTGATAATAATGCAGCTTTCTCACCTGAAGTTGTAGTTTCTTCTTGTTATCCTTATAATAATGGAGATATCTCACCTGAAGTTGTTGTTTCTTCTTGTTATCCTGATAATAATGCAGATATCTCACCTCCAGTTGTAGTTTCTTCTTGTAATCCTGATATCAACACAGATATCTCACCTGAAGTTGCTGTTTATTCTTGTAATCCTGATAATAATTCAGATATCTCACTTGAAGTTGTTGTTTCTTCTACTAATCCTGATAATAATGTAGATATTTCACCTGAAATTTCTGTGTCTTCTTGTAATCCTGATAATAATGCAGATATCTCACCTGAAGTGTTTGGTTTTTCTTGTAATTCTGATAATAATGCAGATATCTCACCTGAAGTTGTTGTTTCTTCTTGCAATTCTGATAATAATGCAGATATCTCATCTCTAGTTGTTGTTTCTTCTAGTACTCCTTATAATAATGTAGATATTTCACCTGAAGTTTCTGTGTCTTCTTGTAATCCTGATAATAATGCAGATATCTCACCTGAAATGTTTGGTTTTTCTTGTAATCCTGATAATAATGCAGCTTTCTCACCTGAAGTTGTAGTTTCTTCTTGTTATCCTTATAATAATGGAGATATCTCACCTGAAGTTGTTGTTTCTTCTTGTTATCCTGATAATAATGCAGGGATCTCATCTCTAGTTGTTGTTTCTTCTAGTACTCCTGATAATAACGTAGATATTTCACCTGAAGTTGCTCTGTCTTCTTGTAATCCTGATAATAATGCAGATATCTCAGCTGAAGTTGTTGTTTATTCTTGTAATCCTGATAATAATGCAGAAATCTCACATCTAGTTGTTGTTTCTTCTTGTAATCCTGATAATAATGCAGATATCTCATCTCTAGTTGTTGTTTCTTCTAGTACTCCTGATAATAATGCAGATATCTCACCTGAAGTTGTTGTTTATTCTTGTAATCCTGATAATAATGCAGATATTTCACCTGAAGTTGTTGTTTCTTCTTGTAATCCTGATAATAATGCAGAAATCTCACATCTAGTTTCTCTGTCTTCTTGTAATCCTGATAATAATGCAGATATCTCATCTCTAGTTGTTGTTTCTTCTAGTACTCCTGATAATAATGTAGATATTTCACCTGAAGTTTCTGTGTCTTCTTGTTATCCTGATAATAATGCAGAGATCTCACCTGAAATGTTTGTTTTTTCTTGTAATCCTGATAATAATGCAGCTTTCTCACCTGAAGTTGTTGTTTCTTCTTGTAAATCTGATAATAATGGATATATCTCACCTGAAGTTGTTGTTTATTCTTGTTATCCTGATAATAATGCAGATATCTCACCTGAAGTTGTTGTTTCTTCTTGTTATCCTGATAATAATGCAGGGATCTCATCTCTAGTTGTTGTTTCTTCTAGTACTCCTGATAATAACGTAGATATTTCACCTGAAGTTGCTCTGTCTTCTTGTAATCCTGATAATAATGCAGATATCTCACCTGAAGTTGTTGTTTATTCTTGTAATCCTGATAATAATGCAGATATTTCATCTGAAGTTGTTGTTTCTTCTTGTAATCCTGATAATAATGCAGAAATCTCACCTCTAATTGTTGTTTCTTCTTGTAATCCTGATAATAATGCAGATATCTCACCTCTAGTTGTTGTTTCTTCTTGTAATCCTGATAAAAATGCAGATATCTCACCTCTAGTTGTTGTTTATTCTTGTAATCCTGATAATGCAGATATCTCACCTCTAGTTGTTGTTTCTTCTTGTAATCCTGATAATAATGCAGATATCTCACCTGAAGTTGCTGTTTATTCTTGTAATCCTGATAATAATGCAGATATCTCACCTGAAGGTGTTGTTTCTTCTTGTAATCCTGATAATAATGCAGAAATCTCACATCTAGTTTCTCTGTCTTCTTGTAATCCTGATAATAATGCAGATATCTCATCTCTAGTTGTTGTTTCTTCTAGTACTCCTGATAATAATGTAGATATTTCACCTGAAGTTTCTGTGTCTTCTTGTAATCCTGATAATAATGCAGATATCTCACCTGAAGGTGTTGTTTCTTCTTGTAATCCTGATATCAACGCAGATATCTCACCTCTAGTTGTTTTTTCCTCTTGTAATCCTGATAATAATGTAGATATCTCACCTCTAGTTGTTTTTTCCTCTTGTAATCCTGATAATAATGCAGATATCTCACCTCTAGTTGTTGTTTCTTCTTGTAATCCTTATAATAATGCAGAAATCTCACATCTAGTTTCTCTGTCTTCTTGTAATCCTGATAATAATGCAGATATCTCATCTCTAGTTGTTGTTTCTTCTAGTTCTCCTGATAATAATGTAGATATTTCACCTGAAGTTTCTTTGTCTTCTTGTAATCCTGATAATAATGCAGATATCTCACCTGAAGTGTTTGGTTTTTCTTGTAATCCTGATAATAATGCAGCTTTCTCACCTGAAGTTGTTGTTTCTTCTTGTATATCTGATAATAATGGAGATATCTCACCTGAAATTGTTGTTTATTCTTGTAATCCTGATAATAATGCAGAAATCTCACCTCTAGTTGTTGTTTCTTCTTGTAATCCTGATAATAATGCAGATATCTCACCTCTAGTTGTTGTTTCTTCTTGTAATCATGATAAAAATGCAGATATCTCACTTGAAGTTGTTGTTTATTCTTGTAATCCTGATAATGCAGATATCTCACCTCTAGTTGTTGTTTCTTCTTGTAATCCTTATAAAAATGCAGATATCTCACCTCTAGTTGTTGTTACTTCTTGTAATCCTGATAATAATGCAGATATCTCACCTCCAGTTGTAGTTTCTTCTTGTAATCCTGATATCAACACAGATATCTCACCTGAAGTTGCTGTTTATTCTTGTAATCCTGATAATAATTCAGATATCTCACTTGAAGTTGTTGTTTCTTCTACTAATCCTGATAATAATGTAGATATTTCACCTGAAGTTTCTGTGTCTTCTTGTAATCCTGATAATAATGCAGATATCTCACCTGAAGTGTTTGGTTTTTCTTGTAATTCTGATAATAATGCAGATATCTCACCTGAAGTTGTTGTTTCTTCTTGCAATTCTGATAATAATGCAGATATCTCATCTCTAGTTGTTGTTTCTTCTAGTACTCCTTATAATAATGTAGATATTTCACCTGAAGTTTCTGTGTCTTCTTGTAATCCTGATAATAATGCAGATATCTCACCTGAAATGTTTGGTTTTTCTTGTAATCCTGATAATAATGCAGCTTTCTCACCTGAAGTTGTAGTTTCTTCTTGTTATCCTTATAATAATGGAGATATCTCACCTGAAGTTGTTGTTTCTTCTTGTTATCCTGATAATAATGCAGGGATCTCATCTCTAGTTGTTGTTTCTTCTAGTACTCCTGATAATAACGTAGATATTTCACCTGAAGTTGCTCTGTCTTCTTGTAATCCTGATAATAATGCAGATATCTCAGCTGAAGTTGTTGTTTATTCTTGTAATCCTGATAATAATGCAGAAATCTCACATCTAGTTGTTGTTTCTTCTTGTAATCCTGATAATAATGCAGATATCTCATCTCTAGTTGTTGTTTCTTCTAGTACTCCTGATAATAATGTAGATATTTCACCTGAAGTTTCTGTGTCTTCTTGTAATCCTGATAATAATGCAGATATCTCACCTCTAGTTGTTGTTTCTTCTTGTAATCCTGATAAAAATGCAGATATCTCACCTCCAGTTGTAGTTTCTTCTTGTAATCCTGATATCAACGGAGATATTTCACCTGAAGTTGCTGTTTATTCTTGTAATCCTGATAATAATGCAGCTATCTCACCTGAAGGTGTTGTTTCGTCTTGTAATCCAGATAATAATGCAGAAATCTCACATCTAGTTGTTGTTTCTTCTTGTAATCCTGATAGTAATGCAGATATCGCACCACTAGTTGTTGTTTCTTCTTGTAATCATGATAATAATGCAGATATCTCACCTGAAGTTGCTCTGTCTTCTTGTAATCCTGATAATAATGCAGATATCTCACCTCTAGTTGTTGTTTCTTCTTGTAATCCTGATAATAATGCAGATATCTCACCTCTAGTTGTTGTTTCTTCTTGTAATCCTGATAAAAATGCAGATATCTCACCTCTAGTTGTTGTTTCTTATTGTAATCCTGATAATGCAGATATCTCACCTCTAGTTGTTGTTTCTTCTTGTAATCCTTATAAAAATGCAGATATCTCACCTCTAGTTGTTGTTACTTCTTGTAATCCTGATAATAATGCAGATATCTCACCTCTAGTTGTTGTTTCTTCTTGTAATCCTGATAATAATGCAGATATCTCACCTCTAGTTGTTTTTTCCTTTTGTAATCCTGATAATAATGCAGATATCTCACCTGAAGTTGTTGTTTATTCTTGTAATCCTGATAATGATGCAGATATCTCACCTCCAGTTGTAGTTTCGTCTTGTAATCCTGATAATAATGTAGATATTTCACCTGAAGTTTCTGTGTCTTCTTGTAATCCTGATAATAATGCAGATATCTCACCTGAAGTGTTTGGTTTTTCTTGTAATCCTGATAACAATGCAGATATTTCACCTGAAGTTGTTGTTTTTTCTTGTAATTCTGATAATAATGTAGATATTTCACCTGAAGTTTCTGTGTCTTCTTGTAATCCTGATAATAATGCAGAAATCTCACCTGAAGTGTTTGGTTTTTCTTGTAATCCTGATAATAATGCAGCTTTCTCACCTGAAGTTTTTGTTTCTTCTTGTAAATCTGATAATAATGGGGATATCTCACCTGAAGTTGTTGTTTCTTCTTGCAATTCTGATAATAATGGAGATACCTAACCTGAAGTTGTTGTTTATTCTTGTTATCCTGATAATAATGCAGATATCTCACCTGAAGTTGTTGTTTCTTCTTGTTATCCTGATAATAATGCAGATATCTCATCTCTAGTTGTTGTTTCTTCTAGTACTCCTGATAATAATGTAGATATTTCACCTGAAGTTGTTGTTTATTCTTGTTATCCTGATAATAATGCAGATATCTCACCTGAAGTTGTTGTTTCTTCTTGTAATCCTGATAAAAATGCAGATATCTCACCTCCAGTTGTAGTTTCTTCTTGTAATCCTGATATCAACGGAGATATTTCACCTGAAGTTGCTGTTTATTCTTGTAATCCTGATAATAATGCAGCTATCTCACCTGAAGGTGTTGTTTCGTCTTGTAATCCAGATAATAATGCAGAAATCTCACATCTAGTTGTTGTTTCTTCTTGTAATCCTGATAGTAATGCAGATATCGCACCACTAGTTGTTGTTTCTTCTTGTAATCATGATAATAATGCAGATATCTCACCTGAAGTTGCTCTGTCTTCTTGTAATCCTGATAATAATGCAGATATCTCACCTCTAGTTGTTGTTTCTTCTTGTAATCCTGATAATAATGCAGATATCTCACCTCTAGTTGTTGTTTCTTCTTGTAATCCTGATAAAAATGCAGATATCTCACCTCTAGTTGTTGTTTCTTATTGTAATCCTGATAATGCAGATATCTCACCTCTAGTTGTTGTTTCTTCTTGTAATCCTTATAAAAATGCAGATATCTCACCTCTAGTTGTTGTTACTTCTTGTAATCCTGATAATAATGCAGATATCTCACCTCTAGTTGTTGTTTCTTCTTGTAATCCTGATAATAATGCAGATATCTCACCTCTAGTTGTTTTTTCCTTTTGTAATCCTGATAATAATGCAGATATCTCACCTGAAGTTGTTGTTTATTCTTGTAATCCTGATAATGATGCAGATATCTCATCTCTAGTTGTTGTTTCTTCTAGTACTCCTGATAATAATGTAGATATTTCACCTGAAGTTTCTGTGTCTTCTTGTTATCCTGATAATAATGCAGAGATCTCACCTGAAATGTTTGTTTTTTCTTGTAATCCTGATAATAATGCAGCTTTCTCACCTGAAGTTGTTGTTTCTTCTTGTAAATCTGATAATAATGGATATATCTCACCTGAAGTTGTTGTTTATTCTTGTTATCCTGATAATAATGCAGATATCTCACCTGAAGTTGTTGTTTCTTCTTGTTATCCTGATAATAATGCAGGGATCTCATCTCTAGTTGTTGTTTCTTCTAGTACTCCTGATAATAACGTAGATATTTCACCTGAAGTTGCTCTGTCTTCTTGTAATCCTGATAATAATGCAGATATCTCACCTGAAGTTGTTGTTTATTCTTGTAATCCTGATAATAATGCAGATATTTCATCTGAAGTTGTTGTTTCTTCTTGTAATCCTGATAATAATGCAGAAATCTCACCTCTAATTGTTGTTTCTTCTTGTAATCCTGATAATAATGCAGATATCTCACCTCTAGTTGTTGTTTCTTCTTGTAATCCTGATAAAAATGCAGATATCTCACCTCTAGTTGTTGTTTATTCTTGTAATCCTGATAATGCAGCTATCTCACCTCTAGTTGTTGTTTCTTCTTGTAATCCTGATAATAATGCAGATATCTCACCTGAAGTTGCTGTTTATTCTTGTAATCCTGATAATAATGCAGATATCTCACCTGAAGGTGTTGTTTCTTCTTGTAATCCTGATAATAATGCAGAAATCTCACATCTAGTTTCTCTGTCTTCTTGTAATCCTGATAATAATGCAGATATCTCATCTCTAGTTGTTGTTTCTTCTAGTACTCCTGATAATAATGTAGATATTTCACCTGAAGTTTCTGTGTCTTCTTGTAATCCTGATAATAATGCAGATATCTCACCTGAAGGTGTTGTTTCTTCTTGTAATCCTGATATCAACGCAGATATCTCACCTCTAGTTGTTTTTTCCTCTTGTAATCCTGATAATAATGTAGATATCTCACCTCTAGTTGTTTTTTCCTCTTGTAATCCTGATAATAATGCAGATATCTCACCTCTAGTTGTTGTTTCTTCTTGTAATCCTGATAATAATGCAGATATCTCATCTCTAGTTGTTGTTTCTGCTAGTACTCCTGATAATAACATAGATATGTCACCTGAAGTTGCTCTGTCTTCTTGTAATCCTGATAATAATGCAGATATCTCACCTGAAGTTGTTGTTTATTCTTGTAATCCTGATAATAATGCAGATATTTCACCTGAAGTTGTTGTTTCTTCTTGTAATCCTGATAATAATGCAGAAATATCACATCTAGTTTCTCTGTCTTCTTGTAATCCTGATAATAATGCAGATATCTCACCTCTAGTTGTTGTTACTTCTTGTAATCCTGATAATAATGCAGATATCTCACCTCTAGTTGTTGTTTCTTCTTGTAATCCTGATAATAATGCAGATATCTCACCTCTAGTTGTTTTTTCCTTTTGTAATCCTGATAATAATGCAGATATCTCACCTGAAGTTGTTGTTTATTCTTGTAATCCTGATAATGATGCAGATATCTCACCTCCAGTTGTAGTTTCGTCTTGTAATCCTGATAATAATGTAGATATTTCACCTGAAGTTTCTGTGTCTTCTTGTAATCCTGATAATAATGCAGATATCTCACCTGAAGTGTTTGGTTTTTCTTGTAATCCTGATAACAATGCAGATATCTCACCTGAAGTTGTTGTTTTTTCTTGTAATTCTGATAATAATGTAGATATTTCACCTGAAGTTTCTGTGTCTTCTTGTAATCCTGATAATAATGCAGAAATCTCACCTGAAGTGTTTGGTTTTTCTTGTAATCCTGATAATAATGCAGCTTTCTCACCTGAAGTTTTTGTTTCTTCTTGTAAATCTGATAATAATGGGGATATCTCACCTGAAGTTGTTGTTTCTTCTTGCAATTCTGATAATAATGGAGATACCTCACCTGAAGTTGTTGTTTATTCTTGTTATCCTGATAATAATGCAGATATCTCACCTGAAGTTGTTGTTTCTTCTTGTTATCCTGATAATAATGCAGATATCTCATCTCTAGTTGTTGTTTCTTCTAGTACTCCTGATAATAATGTAGATATTTCACCTGAAGTTGTTGTTTATTCTTGTAATCCTGATAATAATGCAGATATCTCACCTCTAGTTGTTGTTTCTTCTTGTAATCCTGATAATAATGCAGATATCTCATCTCTAGTTGTTGTTTCTGCTAGTACTCCTGATAATAACATAGATATGTCACCTGAAGTTGCTCTGTCTTCTTGTAATCCTGATAATAATGCAGATATCTCACCTGAAGTTGTTGTTTATTCTTGTAATCCTGATAATAATGCAGATATTTCACCTGAAGTTGTTGTTTCTTCTTGTAATCCTGATAATAATGCAGAAATATCACATCTAGTTTCTCTGTCTTCTTGTAATCCTGATAATAATGCAGATATCTCATCTCTAGTTGTTGTTTCTTCTAGTTCTCCTGATAATAATGTAGATATTTCACCTGAAGTTTCTGTGTCTTCTTGTAATCCTGATAATAATGCAGATATCTCACCTGAAGTGTTTGGTTTTTCTTGTAATCCTGATAATAATGCAGCTTTCTCACCTGAAGTTGTTGTTTCTTCTTGTATATCTGATAATAATGGAGATATCTCACCTGAAATTGTTGTTTATTCTTGTAATCCTGATAATAATGCAGAAATCTCACCTCTAGTTGTTGTTTCTTCTTGTAATCCTGATAATAATGCAGATATCTCACCTCTAGTTGTTGTTTCTTCTTGTAATCATGATAAAAATGCAGATATCTCACTTGAAGTTGTTGTTTATTCTTGTAATCCTGATAATGCAGATATCTCACCTCTAGTTGTTGTTTCTTCTTGTAATCCTTATAAAAATGCAGATATCTCACCTCTAGTTGTTGTTACTTCTTGTAATCCTGATAATAATGCAGATATCTCACCTCCAGTTGTAGTTTCTTCTTGTAATCCTGATATCAACACAGATATCTCACCTGAAGTTGCTGTTTATTCTTGTAATCCTGATAATAATTCAGATATCTCACTTGAAGTTGTTGTTTCTTCTACTAATCCTGATAATAATGTAGATATTTCACCTGAAATTTCTGTGTCTTCTTGTAATCCTGATAATAATGCAGATATCTCACCTGAAGTGTTTGGTTTTTCTTGTAATTCTGATAATAATGCAGATATCTCACCTGAAGTTGTTGTTTCTTCTTGCAATTCTGATAATAATGCAGATATCTCATCTCTAGTTGTTGTTTCTTCTAGTACTCCTTATAATAATGTAGATATTTCACCTGAAGTTTCTGTGTCTTCTTGTAATCCTGATAATAATGCAGATATCTCACCTGAAATGTTTGGTTTTTCTTGTAATCCTGATAATAATGCAGCTTTCTCACCTGAAGTTGTAGTTTCTTCTTGTTATCCTTATAATAATGGAGATATCTCACCTGAAGTTGTTGTTTCTTCTTGTTATCCTGATAATAATGCAGGGATCTCATCTCTAGTTGTTGTTTCTTCTAGTACTCCTGATAATAACGTAGATATTTCACCTGAAGTTGCTCTGTCTTCTTGTAATCCTGATAATAATGCAGATATCTCAGCTGAAGTTGTTGTTTATTCTTGTAATCCTGATAATAATGCAGAAATATCACATCTAGTTGTTGTTTCTTCTTGTAATCCTGATAATAATGCAGATATCTCATCTCTAGTTGTTGTTTCTTCTAGTACTCCTGATAATAATGTAGATATTTCACCTGAAGTTTCTGTGTCTTCTTGTTATCCTGATAATAATGCAGAGATCTCACCTGAAATGTTTGTTTTTTCTTGTAATCCTGATAATAATGCAGCTTTCTCACCTGAAGTTGTTGTTTCTTCTTGTAAATCTGATAATAATGGATATATCTCACCTGAAGTTGTTGTTTATTCTTGTTATCCTGATAATAATGCAGATATCTCACCTGAAGTTGTTGTTTCTTCTTGTTATCCTGATAATAATGCAGGGATCTCATCTCTAGTTGTTGTTTCTTCTAGTACTCCTGATAATAACGTAGATATTTCACCTGAAGTTGCTCTGTCTTCTTGTAATCCTGATAATAATGCAGATATCTCACCTGAAGTTGTTGTTTATTCTTGTAATCCTGATAATAATGCAGATATTTCATCTGAAGTTGTTGTTTCTTCTTGTAATCCTGATAATAATGCAGAAATCTCACCTCTAATTGTTGTTTCTTCTTGTAATCCTGATAATAATGCAGATATCTCACCTCTAGTTGTTGTTTCTTCTTGTAATCCTGATAAAAATGCAGATATCTCACCTCTAGTTGTTGTTTATTCTTGTAATCCTGATAATGCAGATATCTCACCTCTAGTTGTTGTTTCTTCTTGTAATCCTGATAATAATGCAGATATCTCACCTGAAGTTGCTGTTTATTCTTGTAATCCTGATAATAATGCAGATATCTCACCTGAAGGTGTTGTTTCTTCTTGTAATCCTGATAATAATGCAGAAATCTCACATCTAGTTTCTCTGTCTTCTTGTAATCCTGATAATAATGCAGATATCTCATCTCTAGTTGTTGTTTCTTCTAGTACTCCTGATAATAATGTAGATATTTCACCTGAAGTTTCTGTGTCTTCTTGTAATCCTGATAATAATGCAGATATCTCACCTGAAGGTGTTGTTTCTTCTTGTAATCCTGATATCAACGCAGATATCTCACCTCTAGTTGTTTTTTCCTCTTGTAATCCTGATAATAATGTAGATATCTCACCTCTAGTTGTTTTTTCCTCTTGTAATCCTGATAATAATGCAGATATCTCACCTCTAGTTGTTGTTTCTTCTTGTAATCCTTATAATAATGCAGAAATCTCACATCTAGTTTCTCTGTCTTCTTGTAATCCTGATAATAATGCAGATATCTCATCTCTAGTTGTTGTTTCTTCTAGTTCTCCTGATAATAATGTAGATATTTCACCTGAAGTTTCTTTGTCTTCTTGTAATCCTGATAATAATGCAGATATCTCACCTGAAGTGTTTGGTTTTTCTTGTAATCCTGATAATAATGCAGCTTTCTCACCTGAAGTTGTTGTTTCTTCTTGTATATCTGATAATAATGGAGATATCTCACCTGAAATTGTTGTTTATTCTTGTAATCCTGATAATAATGCAGAAATCTCACCTCTAGTTGTTGTTTCTTCTTGTAATCCTGATAATAATGCAGATATCTCACCTCTAGTTGTTGTTTCTTCTTGTAATCATGATAAAAATGCAGATATCTCACTTGAAGTTGTTGTTTATTCTTGTAATCCTGATAATGCAGATATCTCACCTCTAGTTGTTGTTTCTTCTTGTAATCCTTATAAAAATGCAGATATCTCACCTCTAGTTGTTGTTACTTCTTGTAATCCTGATAATAATGCAGATATCTCACCTCCAGTTGTAGTTTCTTCTTGTAATCCTGATATCAACACAGATATCTCACCTGAAGTTGCTGTTTATTCTTGTAATCCTGATAATAATTCAGATATCTCACTTGAAGTTGTTGTTTCTTCTACTAATCCTGATAATAATGTAGATATTTCACCTGAAATTTCTGTGTCTTCTTGTAATCCTGATAATAATGCAGATATCTCACCTGAAGTGTTTGGTTTTTCTTGTAATTCTGATAATAATGCAGATATCTCACCTGAAGTTGTTGTTTCTTCTTGCAATTCTGATAATAATGCAGATATCTCATCTCTAGTTGTTGTTTCTTCTAGTACTCCTTATAATAATGTAGATATTTCACCTGAAGTTTCTGTGTCTTCTTGTAATCCTGATAATAATGCAGCTTTCTCACCTGAAGTTGTAGTTTCTTCTTGTTATCCTTATAATAATGGAGATATCTCACCTGAAGTTGTTGTTTCTTCTTGTTATCCTGATAATAATGCAGGGATCTCATCTCTAGTTGTTGTTTCTTCTAGTACTCCTGATAATAACGTAGATATTTCACCTGAAGTTGCTCTGTCTTCTTGTAATCCTGATAATAATGCAGATATCTCAGCTGAAGTTGTTGTTTATTCTTGTAATCCTGATAATAATGCAGAAATCTCACATCTAGTTGTTGTTTCTTCTTGTAATCCTGATAATAATGCAGATATCTCATCTCTAGTTGTTGTTTCTTCTAGTACTCCTGATAATAATGTAGATATTTCACCTGAAGTTTCTGTGTCTTCTTGTAATCCTGATAATAATGCAGATATCTCACCTCTAGTTGTTGTTTCTTCTTGTAATCCTGATAAAAATGCAGATATCTCACCTCCAGTTGTAGTTTCTTCTTGTAATCCTGATATCAACGGAGATATTTCACCTGAAGTTGCTGTTTATTCTTGTAATCCTGATAATAATGCAGCTATCTCACCTGAAGGTGTTGTTTCGTCTTGTAATCCAGATAATAATGCAGAAATCTCACATCTAGTTGTTGTTTCTTCTTGTAATCCTGATAGTAATGCAGATATCGCACCACTAGTTGTTGTTTCTTCTTGTAATCATGATAATAATGCAGATATCTCACCTGAAGTTGCTCTGTCTTCTTGTAATCCTGATAATAATGCAGATATCTCACCTCTAGTTGTTGTTTCTTCTTGTAATCCTGATAATAATGCAGATATCTCACCTCTAGTTGTTGTTTCTTCTTGTAATCCTGATAAAAATGCAGATATCTCACCTCTAGTTGTTGTTTCTTATTGTAATCCTGATAATGCAGATATCTCACCTCTAGTTGTTGTTTCTTCTTGTAATCCTGATAATAATGCAGATATCTCACCTCTAGTTGTTTTTTCCTTTTGTAATCCTGATAATAATGCAGATATCTCACCTGAAGTTGTTGTTTATTCTTGTAATCCTGATAATGATGCAGATATCTCACCTCCAGTTGTAGTTTCGTCTTGTAATCCTGATAATAATGTAGATATTTCACCTGAAGTTTCTGTGTCTTCTTGTAATCCTGATAATAATGCAGATATCTCACCTGAAGTGTTTGGTTTTTCTTGTAATCCTGATAACAATGCAGATATCTCACCTGAAGTTGTTGTTTTTTCTTGTAATTCTGATAATAATGTAGATATTTCACCTGAAGTTTCTGTGTCTTCTTGTAATCCTGATAATAATGCAGAAATCTCACCTGAAGTGTTTGGTTTTTCTTGTAATCCTGATAATAATGCAGCTTTCTCACCTGAAGTTTTTGTTTCTTCTTGTAAATCTGATAATAATGGGGATATCTCACCTGAAGTTGTTGTTTCTTCTTGCAATTCTGATAATAATGGAGATACCTCACCTGAAGTTGTTGTTTATTCTTGTTATCCTGATAATAATGCAGATATCTCACCTGAAGTTGTTGTTTCTTCTTGTTATCCTGATAATAATGCAGATATCTCATCTCTAGTTGTTGTTTCTTCTAGTACTCCTGATAATAATGTAGATATTTCACCTGAAGTTGTTGTTTATTCTTGTTATCCTGATAATAATGCAGATATCTCACCTGAAGTTGTTGTTTCTTCTTGTAATCCTGATAAAAATGCAGATATCTCACCTCCAGTTGTAGTTTCTTCTTGTAATCCTGATATCAACGGAGATATTTCACCTGAAGTTGCTGTTTATTCTTGTAATCCTGATAATAATGCAGCTATCTCACCTGAAGGTGTTGTTTCGTCTTGTAATCCAGATAATAATGCAGAAATCTCACATCTAGTTGTTGTTTCTTCTTGTAATCCTGATAGTAATGCAGATATCGCACCACTAGTTGTTGTTTCTTCTTGTAATCATGATAATAATGCAGATATCTCACCTGAAGTTGCTCTGTCTTCTTGTAATCCTGATAATAATGCAGATATCTCACCTCTAGTTGTTGTTTCTTCTTGTAATCCTGATAATAATGCAGATATCTCACCTCTAGTTGTTGTTTCTTCTTGTAATCCTGATAAAAATGCAGATATCTCACCTCTAGTTGTTGTTTCTTATTGTAATCCTGATAATGCAGATATCTCACCTCTAGTTGTTGTTTCTTCTTGTAATCCTTATAAAAATGCAGATATCTCACCTCTAGTTGTTGTTACTTCTTGTAATCCTGATAATAATGCAGATATCTCACCTCTAGTTGTTGTTTCTTCTTGTAATCCTGATAATAATGCAGATATCTCACCTCTAGTTGTTTTTTCCTTTTGTAATCCTGATAATAATGCAGATATCTCACCTGAAGTTGTTGTTTATTCTTGTAATCCTGATAATGATGCAGATATCTCACCTCCAGTTGTAGTTTCGTCTTGTAATCCTGATAATAATGTAGATATTTCACCTGAAGTTTCTGTGTCTTCTTGTAATCCTGATAATAATGCAGATATCTCACCTGAAGTGTTTGGTTTTTCTTGTAATCCTGATAACAATGCAGATATCTCACCTGAAGTTGTTGTTTTTTCTTGTAATTCTGATAATAATGTAGATATTTCACCTGAAGTTTCTGTGTCTTCTTGTAATCCTGATAATAATGCAGAAATCTCACCTGAAGTGTTTGGTTTTTCTTGTAATCCTGATAATAATGCAGCTTTCTCACCTGAAGTTTTTGTTTCTTCTTGTAAATCTGATAATAATGGGGATATCTCACCTGAAGTTGTTGTTTCTTCTTGCAATTCTGATAATAATGGAGATACCTCACCTGAAGTTGTTGTTTATTCTTGTTATCCTGATAATAATGCAGATATCTCACCTGAAGTTGTTGTTTCTTCTTGTTATCCTGATAATAATGCAGATATCTCATCTCTAGTTGTTGTTTCTTCTAGTACTCCTGATAATAATGTAGATATTTCACCTGAAGTTGTTCTGTCTTCTTGTAATCCTGATAGTAATGCAGATATCTCACCTGAAATGTTTGGTTTTTCTTGTAATCCTGATAATAATGCAGCTTTCTCACCTGAAGTTGTTGTTTCTTCTTGTAAATCTGATAATAATGGAGATATCTCACCTGAAGTTGTTGTTTGTTCTTGTTATCCTGATAATAATGCAGATATCTCATCTCTAGTTGTTGTTTCTGCTAGTACTCCTGATAATAACGTAGATATGTCACCTGAAGTTGCTCTGTCTTCTTGTAATCCTGATAATAATGCAGATATCTCACCTGAAGTTGTTGTTTATTCTTGTAATCCTGATAATAATGCAGATATTTCACCTGAAGTTGTTGTTTCTTCTTGTAATCATGATAAAAATGCAGATATCTCACTTGAAGTTGTTGTTTATTCTTGTAATCCTGATAATGCAGATATCTCACCTCTAGTTGTTGTTTCTTCTTGTAATCCTTATAAAAATGCAGATATCTCACCTCTAGTTGTTTTTTCCTCTTGTAATCCTGATAATAATGTAGATATCTCACCTCTAGTTGTTTTTTCCTCTTGTAATCCTGATAATTATGCAGATATCTCACCTCTAGTTGTTGTTTCTTCTTGTAATCCTTATAAAAATGCAGATATCTCACCTCTAGTTGTTGTTTCTTCTTGTAATCCTGATAATAATGCAGATATCTCACCTGAAGTTGCTGTTTATTCTTGTAATCCTGATAATAATGCAGATATTTCACCTGAAGTTGTTGTTTCTTCTTGTAATCCTGATAATAATGCAGAAATCTCACATCTAGTTTCTCTGTCTTCTTGTAATCCTGATAATAATGCAGATATCTCATCTCTAGTTGTTGTTTCTTCTAGTTCTCCTGATAATAATGTAGATATTTCACCTGAAGTTTCTGTGTCTTCTTGTAATCCTGATAATAATGCAGATATCTCACCTGAAGTGTTTGGTTTTTCTTGTAATCCTGATAATAATGCAGCTTTCTCACCTGAAGTTGTTGTTTCTTCTTGTATATCTGATAATAATGGAGATATCTCACCTGAAATTGTTGTTTATTCTTGTAATCCTGATAATAATGCAGAAATCTCACCTCTAGTTGTTGTTTCTTCTTGTAATCCTTATAAAAATGCAGATATCTCACCTCTAGTTGTTGTTACTTCTTGTAATCCTGATAATAATGCAGATATTTCACCTGAAGTTGTTGTTTCTTCTCGTAATCCTGATAATAATGCAGAAATCTCACATCTAGTTTCTCTGTCTTCTTGTAATCCTGATAATAATGCAGATATCTCATCTCTAGTTGTTGTTTCTTCTAGTACTCCTGATAATAATGTAGATATTTCACCTGAAGTTTCTGTGTCTTCTTGTAATCCTGATAATAATGCAGAAATCTCACCTGAAGTGTTTGGTTTTTCTTGTAATCATGATAATAATGCAGCTTTCTCACCTGAAGTTGTTGTTTCTTCTTGTAAATATGATAATAATGGAGATATCTCACCTGAAGTTGTTGTTTATTCTTGTTATCCTGATAATAATGCAGATATCTCACCTGAAGTTGTTGTTTCTTCTTGTAATTCTGATAATAATGGAGATATCTCACCTGAAGTTGTTGTTTATTCTTGTTATCCTGATAATAATGCAGATATCTCACCTGAAGTTGTTGTTTCTTCTTGTTATCCTGATAATAATGCAGATATCTCATCTCTAGTTGTTGTTTCTTCTAGTACTCCTGATAATAATGTAGATATTTCACCTGAAGTTGTTCTGTCTTCTTGTAATCCTGATAGTAATGCAGATATCTCACCTGAAATGTTTGGTTTTTCTTGTAATCCTGATAATAATGCAACTTTCTCACCTGAAGTTGTTGTTTCTTCTTGTAAATCTGATAATAATGGAGATATCTCACCTGAAGTTGTTGTTTCTTCTTGTTATCCTGATAATAATGCAGATATCTCATCTCTAGTTGTTGTTTCTGCTAGTACTCCTGATAATAACGTAGATATGTCACCTGAAGTTGCTCTGTCTTCTTGTAATCCTGATAATAATGCAGATATCTCACCTGAAGTTGTTGTTTATTCTTGTAATCCTGATAATAATGCAGATATTTCACCTGAAGTTGTTGTTTCTTCTTGTAATCATGATAAAAATGCAGATATCTCACTTGAAGTTGTTGTTTATTCTTGTAATCCTGATAATGCAGATATCTCACCTCTAGTTGTTGTTTCTTCTTGTAATCCTTATAAAAATGCAGATATCTCACCTCTAGTTGTTTTTTCCTCTTGTAATCCTGATAATAATGTAGATATCTCACCTCTAGTTGTTTTTTCCTCTTGTAATCCTGATAATTATGCAGATATCTCACCTCTAGTTGTTGTTTCTTCTTGTAATCCTTATAAAAATGCAGATATCTCACCTCTAGTTGTTGTTTCTTCTTGTAATCCTGATAATAATGCAGATATCTCACCTGAAGTTGCTGTTTATTCTTGTAATCCTGATAATAATGCAGATATTTCACCTGAAGTTGTTGTTTCTTCTTGTAATCCTGATAATAATGCAGAAATCTCACATCTAGTTTCTCTGTCTTCTTGTAATCCTGATAATAATGCAGATATCTCATCTCTAGTTGTTGTTTCTTCTAGTTCTCCTGATAATAATGTAGATATTTCACCTGAAGTTTCTGTGTCTTCTTGTAATCCTGATAATAATGCAGATATCTCACCTGAAGTGTTTGGTTTTTCTTGTAATCCTGATAATAATGCAGCTTTCTCACCTGAAGTTGTTGTTTCTTCTTGTATATCTGATAATAATGGAGATATCTCACCTGAAATTGTTGTTTATTCTTGTAATCCTGATAATAATGCAGAAATCTCACCTCTAGTTGTTGTTTCTTCTTGTAATCCTGATAATAATGCAGATATCTCACCTCTAGTTGTTGTTTCTTCTTGTAATCATGATAAAAATGCAGATATCTCACTTGAAGTTGTTGTTTATTCTTGTAATCCTGATAATGCAGATATCTCACCTCTAGTTGTTGTTTCTTCTTGTAATCCTTATAAAAATGCAGATATCTCACCTCTAGTTGTTGTTACTTCTTGTAATCCTGATAATAATGCAGATATCTCACCTCCAGTTGTAGTTTCTTCTTGTAATCCTGATATCAACACAGATATCTCACCTGAAGTTGCTGTTTATTCTTGTAATCCTGATAATAATGTAGATATCTCACCTCTAGTTGTTTTTTCCTCTTGTAATCCTGATAATAATGCAGATATCTCACCTCTAGTTGTTGTTTCTTCTTGTAATCCTTATAAAAATGCAGATATCTCACCTCTAGTTGTTGTTTCTTCTTGTAATCCTGATAATAATGCAGATATCTCACCTCTAGTTGTTTTTTCTTCTTGTAATCCTGATAATAATGCAGATATTTCACCTGAAGTTGTTGTTTCTTCTTGTAATCCTGATAATAATGCAGAAATCTCACCTCTAGTTGTTGTTTCTTCTTGTAATCCTGATAATAATGCAGATATCTCACCTCTAGTTGTTGTTTCTTCTTGTAATCCTGATAAAAATGCAGATATCTCACCTCTAGTTGTTGTTTCTTATTGTAATCCTGATAATGCAGATATCTCACCTCTAGTTGTTGTTTCTTCTTGTAATCCTTATAAAAATGCAGATATCTCACCTCTAGTTGTTGTTACTTCTTGTAATCCTGATAATAATGCAGATATTTCACCTGAAGTTGTTGTTTCTTCTCGTAATCCTGATAATAATGCAGAAATCTCACATCTAGTTTCTCTGTCTTCTTGTAATCCTGATAATAATGCAGATATCTCATCTCTAGTTGTTGTTTCTTCTAGTACTCCTGATAATAATGTAGATATTTCACCTGAAGTTTCTGTGTCTTCTTGTAATCCTGATAATAATGCAGAAATCTCACCTGAAGTGTTTGGTTTTTCTTGTAATCATGATAATAATGCAGCTTTCTCACCTGAAGTTGTTGTTTCTTCTTGTAAATATGATAATAATGGAGATATCTCACCTGAAGTTGTTGTTTATTCTTGTTATCCTGATAATAATGCAGATATCTCACCTGAAGTTGTTGTTTCTTCTTGTAATTCTGATAATAATGGAGATATCTCACCTGAAGTTGTTGTTTATTCTTGTTATCCTGATAATAATGCAGATATCTCACCTGAAGTTGTTGTTTCTTCTTGTTATCCTGATAATAATGCAGATATCTCATCTCTAGTTGTTGTTTCTTCTAGTACTCCTGATAATAATGTAGATATTTCACCTGAAGTTGTTCTGTCTTCTTGTAATCCTGATAGTAATGCAGATATCTCACCTGAAATGTTTGGTTTTTCTTGTAATCCTGATAATAATGCAGCTTTCTCACCTGAAGTTGTTGTTTCTTCTTGTAAATCTGATAATAATGGAGATATCTCACCTGAAGTTGTTGTTTCTTCTTGTTATCCTGATAATAATGCAGATATCTCATCTCTAGTTGTTGTTTCTGCTAGTACTCCTGATAATAACGTAGATATGTCACCTGAAGTTGCTCTGTCTTCTTGTAATCCTGATAATAATGCAGATATCTCACCTGAAGTTGTTGTTTATTCTTGTAATCCTGATAATAATGCAGATATTTCACCTGAAGTTGTTGTTTCTTCTTGTAATCCTGATAATAATGCAGAAATATCACACCTAGTTTCTCTGTCTTCTTGTAATCCTGATAATAATGCAGATATCTCATCTCTAGTTGTTGTTTCTTCTAGTACTCCTGATAATAATGTAGATATTTCACCTGAAGTTTCTGTGTCTTCTTGTAATCCTGATAACAATGCAGAGATCTCACCTGAAATGTTTGGTTTTTCTTGTAATCCTGATAATAATGCAGCTTTCTCACCTGAAGTTGTTGTTTCTTCTTGTAAATCTGATAATAATGGAGATATCTCACCTGAAGTTGTCGTTTATTCTTGTTATCCTGATAATAATGCAGATATCTCACCTGAAGTTGTTGTTTCTTCTTGTTATCCTGATAATAATGCAGGGATCTCATCTCTAGTTGTTGTTTCTTCTAGTACTCCTGATAATAATGTAGATATTTCACCTGAAGTTGCTCTGTCTTCTTGTAATCCTGATAATAATGCAGATATCTCACCTGAAGTTGTTGTTTATTCTTGTAATCCTGATAATAATGCAGACATTTCATCTGAAGTTGTTGTTTCTTCTTGTAATCCTGATAATAATGCAGAAATCTCACCTCTAATTGTTGTTTCTTCTTGTAATCCTGATAATAATGCAGATATCTCACCTCTAGTTGTTGTTTCTTCTTGTAATCCTGATAAAAATGCAGATATCTCACCTCTAGTTGTTGTTTATTCTTGTAATCCTGATAATGCAGATATCTCACCTCTAGTTGTTGTTTCTTCTTGTAATCCTGATAATAATGCAGATATCTCACCTGAAGTTGCTGTTTATTCTTGTAATCCTGATAATAATGCAGATATCTCACCTGAAGGTGTTGTTTCTTCTTGTAATCCTGATAATAATGCAGAAATCTCACATCTAGTTTCTCTGTCTTCTTGTAATCCTGATAATAATGCAGATATCTCATCTCTAGTTGTTGTTTCTTCTAGTACTCCTGATAATAATGTAGATATTTCACCTGAAGTTTCTGTGTCTTCTTGTAATCCTGATAATAATGCAGATATCTCACCTGAAGGTGTTGTTTCTTCTTGTAATCCTGATATCAACGCAGATATCTCACCTCAAGTTGTTTTTTCCTCTTGTAATCCTGATAATAATGTAGATATCTCACCTCTAGTTGTTTTTTCCTCTTGTAATCCTGATAATTATGCAGATATCTCACCTCTAGTTGTTGTTTCTTCTTGTAATCCTTATAAAAATGCAGATATCTCACCTCTAGTTGTTGTTTCTTCTTGTAATCCTGATAATAATGCAGATATCTCACCTGAAGTTGCTGTTTATTCTTGTAATCCTGATAATAATGCAGATATTTCACCTGAAGTTGTTGTTTCTTCTTGTAATCCTGATAATAATGCAGAAATCTCACATCTAGTTTCTCTGTCTTCTTGTAATCCTGATAATAATGCAGATATCTCATCTCTAGTTGTTGTTTCTTCTAGTACTCCTGATAATAATGTAGATATTTCACCTGAAGTTTCTGTGTCTTCTTGTAATCCTGATAATAATGCAGATATCTCACCTGAAGTGTTTGGTTTTTCTTGTAATCCTGATAATAATGCAGCTTTCTCACCTGAAGTTGTTGTTTCTTCTTGTATATCTGATAATAATGGAGATATCTCAACTGAAATTGTTGTTTATTCTTGTAATCCTGATAATAATGCAGATATTTCACCTGAAGTTGTTGTTTCTTCTTGTAATCCTGATAATAATGCAGAAATCTCACCTCTAGTTGTTGTTTCTTCTTGTAATCCTGATAATAATGCAGATATCTCATCTCTAGTTGTTGTTTCTGCTAGTACTCCTGATAATAACGTAGATATGTCACCTGAAGTTGCTCTGTCTTCTTGTAATCCTGATAATAATGCAGATATCTCACCTGAAGTTGTTGTTTATTCTTGTAATCCTGATAATAATGCAGATATTTCACCTGAAGTTGTTGTTTCTTCTTGTAATCCTGATAATAATGCAGAAATATCACATCTAGTTTCTCTGTCTTCTTGTAATCCTGATAATAATGCAGATATCTCATCTCTAGTTGTTGTTTCTTCTAGTACTCCTGATAATAATGTAGATATTTCACTTGAAGTTTCTGTGTCTTCTTGTAATCCTGATAATAATGCAGAGATCTCACCTGAAATGTTTGGTTTTTCTTGTAATCCTGATAATAATGCAGCTTTCTCACCTGAAGTTGTTGTTTCTTCTTGTAAATCTGATAATAATGGCGATATCTCACCTGAAGTTGTTGTTTATTCTTGTTATCCTGATAATAATGCAGATATCTCACCTGAAGTTGTTGTTTCTTCTTGTTATCCTGATAATAATGCAGGGATCTCATCTCTAGTTGTTGTTTCTTCTAGTACTCCTGATAATAACGTAGATATTTCACCTGAAGTTGCTCTGTCTTCTTGTAATCCTGATAATAATGCAGATATCTCACCTGAAGTTGTTGTTTATTCTTGTAATCCTGATAATAATGCAGATATTTCATCTGAAGTTGTTGTTTCTTCTTGTAATCCTGATAATAATGCAGAAATCTCACCTCTAATTGTTGTTTCTTCTTGTAATCCTGATAATAATGCAGAAATCTCACCTCTAGTTGTTGTTTCTTCTTGTAATCCTGATAATAATGCAGATATCTCATCTCTAGTTGTTGTTTCTGCTAGTACTCCTGATAATAACGTAGATATGTCACCTGAAGTTGCTCTGTCTTCTTGTAATCCTGATAATAATGCAGATATCTCACCTGAAGTTGTTGTTTATTCTTGTAATCCTGATAATAATGCAGATATTTCACCTGAAGTTGTTGTTTCTTCTTGTAATCCTGATAATAATGCAGAAATCTCACCTGAAGTGTTTGGTTTTTCTTGTAATCATGATAATAATGCAGCTTTCTCACCTGAAGTTGTTGTTTCTTCTTGTAAATATGATAATAATGGAGATATCTCACCTGAAGTTGTTGTTTATTCTTGTTATCCTGATAATAATGCAGATATCTCACCTGAAGTTGTTGTTTCTTCTTGTAATTCTGATAATAATGGAGATATCTCACCTGAAGTTGTTGTTTATTCTTGTTATCCTGATAATAATGCAGATATCTCACCTGAAGTTGTTGTTTCTTCTTGTTATCCTGATAATAATGCAGATATCTCATCTCTAGTTGTTGTTTCTTCTAGTACTCCTGATAATAATGTAGATATTTCACCTGAAGTTGTTCTGTCTTCTTGTAATCCTGATAGTAATGCAGATATCTCACCTGAAATGTTTGGTTTTTCTTGTAATCCTGATAATAATGCAACTTTCTCACCTGAAGTTGTTGTTTCTTCTTGTAAATCTGATAATAATGGAGATATCTCACCTGAAGTTGTTGTTTCTTCTTGTTATCCTGATAATAATGCAGATATCTCATCTCTAGTTGTTGTTTCTGCTAGTACTCCTGATAATAACGTAGATATGTCACCTGAAGTTGCTCTGTCTTCTTGTAATCCTGATAATAATGCAGATATCTCACCTGAAGTTGTTGTTTATTCTTGTAATCCTGATAATAATGCAGATATTTCACCTGAAGTTGTTGTTTCTTCTTGTAATCATGATAAAAATGCAGATATCTCACTTGAAGTTGTTGTTTATTCTTGTAATCCTGATAATGCAGATATCTCACCTCTAGTTGTTGTTTCTTCTTGTAATCCTTATAAAAATGCAGATATCTCACCTCTAGTTGTTTTTTCCTCTTGTAATCCTGATAATAATGTAGATATCTCACCTCTAGTTGTTTTTTCCTCTTGTAATCCTGATAATTATGCAGATATCTCACCTCTAGTTGTTGTTTCTTCTTGTAATCCTTATAAAAATGCAGATATCTCACCTCTAGTTGTTGTTTCTTCTTGTAATCCTGATAATAATGCAGATATCTCACCTGAAGTTGCTGTTTATTCTT